>NC_134631.1:5000-218451 GCF_046129695.1 Lonchura striata | reverse complement strand
CTTTAGCCCCACCCCTTTTAGGCTTTTCCTCCTTTAGCCCCTCCCCTTCGACCCCACCCTCTCTAGCCCCTCCCACTTTAGCCCCGCCAGTTGTGATTTACATGTTTTAGCCCCGCCCCCTTTTAAGCCCTTCCCCCTTTAGCCCCTCCCCTTCTCATTTACATATTTTACCCCCTCCCTTTTGGCCCTCCCCTTTGACCCCACCCACTTTAGCCCCACCCATTTTAGCCCCACCCCTTATAATTTACATGTTTTAGCCCCGCCCCCTTTTAGGTCCTTCCTCTTTAGCCCCTCCCCTTCTCATTTACATGTTTTAGCCCCGCCCCTTTTAGGCTTTTCCTCCTTTAGCCCCTCCCCTTCGACCCCACCCTCTTTAGCCCCTCCCACTTTAGCCCCACCAGTTGTAATTTACATGTTTTAGCCCCGCCCCTTTTAAGCCCTCCCTCTTTAGCCCCTCCCCTTCTCATTTACATGTTTTAGCCCCGCCCCTTTTAAGCCCTTCCCCTTTAGCCCCTCCCCTTTTAGCCCCGCCCCTTTCCCACAACCCCTCCCCTAACCCCACCCCCTTATGCCCCTCCCCAACCCACCTAATTAGCATAGCCCATCACCCTAATTAGCATAATTAGCGCAATTAACCTGGGCCGGGGCTGGCCCCTCCCTCTCGGGGGCGGGCGGGGGCGGGGCCGGCGCCGCCTTCTCCTCCTCGGCCAGCTCCTCGAAAAACTGCCGGAATTTCGGGAATTCCGGGGGAAATTCGGGAATTTGGGAGGAAATCCAGGGATTCCAGGGGGAAAATTGGGGGTTTTGGGAAAAATCCTGGAGTTTTCGGGGGCTAATTTGGGGATTTTGGGGAGAAATCATGGAATTTCATGGGAAATTTGGGATAAATTTGGGAATTTTGGAAAGAAATTTGGGGTTTATGGGGAGAAATTTGGGGATTTAGGGAGAAATTCAGGAATTTGGGGCGGAAACTTGGCAGTTTTTGAGGAAAATTTGAGAATTTCAGGAAATCCGGGAATTTTGGGGAGAAATTCTGGAATTTGGGGAAATTTGAGGATTTTGGGAGAAATCTAGGATTTTTGGAGGAATCCAGGAATTTTGGGGAAAAACTGGGAATTTCGGGAGAAACCGGAGAATTTTGGGGAGAAATCTGGGGATTTTGGAAGAAATGCAGGAATTTTGGGATGAAATCCAGGATTTTCAGGGGGAAATCTGGGAAATTTGAGGAGAAATCTGGGAATTCTTGGGAGAAATTTGGGGATTTTGAGGAGAAATCTGGGAATTTTAGGGAGAAAGCGGGGAATTTTGGCAAACCCGGGAATTCGGGGAGGGGCCCTCAGGAATTTTGGGGGGGTCAAAGGTCACTCACGGATTTTTTGCCCTTCCGGTCCTTCCGGCCCTTCTTGAGGGGTTGCTCTGGGGGGGGAGGGGGGAATTGGGTCTGGGGGAGCCCCAAAATCTGGGGGGAGACCCCCCAAAATTTGGGGGTTGGGCGTGAGAGGGGAGCGGAGCCTGAATTGGGGGGGGTCCCCAAAATTGGGGGGTTTGGGTTAAAAAATGGGGGGGAAAAGAAGGGGGGGGGGGGGGACAGCGCCGAGGGGGCCCAAAATTCGGGGGGGGGGGGTCCCAAATTCTGGGGGGGGTCCCAAATTTTGGGGGGGATCTCTCCCCATTCCCGGGGGTCTCTCCCCAATCCCGGGGGTCTCTCCCCATTCCCGGGGGTCTCTCCCCAATCCCGGGTCTCTCTCCCCATTCCCGGGGGTCTCTCCCCATTCCCGGGTCTCTCTCCCCAATCCCGGGGGTCTCTCCCCAATCCCGGGTCTCTCTCCCCATTCCCGGGGGTCTCTCCCCATTCCCGGGTCTCTCTCCCCAATCCCGGGGGTCTCTCCCCATTCCCGGCTCTCTCTCCCCATTCCCGGGGGTCTCTCCCCATTCCCGGGTCTCTCTCCCCATTCCCGGGGGTCTCTCCCCATTCCCGGGGGTCTCTCCCCAATCCCGGGTCTCTCTCCCCATTCCCGGGGGTCCCGGTCCCCAATCCCGGGGGTCTCGGTCCCCATTCCCGGGGGTCTCTCCCCATTCCCGGGGCTCTCTCCCCATTCCCGGGTCTCTCTCCCCAATCCCGGCGGTCTCTCCCCAATCCCGGCGGTCTCTCCCCGTTCCCGGGGGTCTCTCCCCGTTCCCGGGGGTCTCTCCCCCATCCCGGGAGTCTCTCCCCCATCCCGGGGGTCTCTCCCCATTCCCGGGTCTCTCTCCCCATTCCCGGGGGTCTCTCCCCATTCCCGGGTCTCTCTCCCCATTCCCGGGGGTCTCTCCCCATTCCCGGGGGTCTCTCCCCAATCCCGGGTCTCTCTCCCCATTCCCGGGGGTCCCGGTCCCCAATCCCGGGGGTCTCGGTCCCCATTCCCGGGGGTCTCTCCCCATTCCCGGGGCTCTCTCCCCATTCCCGGGTCTCTCTCCCCAATCCCGGCGGTCTCTCCCCAATCCCGGCGGTCTCTCCCCGTTCCCGGGGGTCTCTCCCCGTTCCCGGGGGTCTCTCCCCCATCCCGGGAGTCTCTCCCCCATCCCGGGGGTCTCTCCCCATTCCCGGGTCTCTCTCCCCAATCCCGGGGGTCTCTCCCCATTCCCGGGGTCTCTCCCCATTCCCGGGGGTCTCTCCCCCATTCCGGGAGTCTCTCCCCCATCCCGGGGGTCTCTCCCCATTCCCGGGGTCTCTCCCCGTTCCCGGGTCTCTCTCCCCCATTCCCGGGGGTCTCTCCCCATTCCCGGGGTCTCTCCCCATTCCCGGGGGTCTCTCCCCCATCCCGGGGGTCTCTCCCCATTCCCGGGGGTCTCTCCCCAATCCTGAGGGTCTCTCCCCCATTCCCGGGGTCTCTCTCCCCATTCCCGGGTCTCTCCCCATTCCCGGGGGTCTCTCCCCCATCCCGGGGGTCCCGGTCCCCCATTCCCGGGGTCTCTCCCCATCCCGGGGGTCCCGGTCCCCCATCCCGGGGGTCTCTCCCATTCCCGGGTCTCTCTCCCCAATCCCGGGGGTCTCTCCCCATTCCCGGGTCTCTCTCCCCATTCCCGGGGGTCTCTCCCCAATCCCGGGGGTCTCTCCCCATCCCGGGGGTCCCGGTCCCCATTCCCGGGGGTCTCTCCCATTCCCGGGTCTCTCTCCCCAATCCCGGGGGTCCCGGCCCCCAATCCCGGGGGTCCCGGTCCCCATTCCCGGGGGTCTCTCCCATTCCCGGGGGTCTCTCCCCATTCCCGGGGGTCTCTCCCCTCAGTCCTGGCCCCCCCCGGCTCTCCCTCACCCTCCTCGCCCCCCCTCCATTCCTCCTGCTTGGCCCCCGCCGGCCGCGCTCCCTTCGGCATGGCCGGGCACCGCGCACTGCGCATGCGCCGCCACCGCCGCCCCGCGCCGCTTCCGCCTCCTCCCATTGGTCCGCTCCTCCGCCAGCCCCGCCTCCCGCCCGCGCGCCGCTGTCGCTATTGGCTAGCCTCTTCTTGTCCCGCCCACCCCTGAGGCAACGCGTCCTCCTATTGGTTAATCCCGCCCCGCCGCGTGCGCCGCGCCGCTACGAGTCACCCGGCCCGTCAATCACGCCGCGGCGCTGAGGCGATACGCCACCCTATTGGCTCCTCCCCCGGGCGTGTCCCCGCCCCTTTGCGCCTATTGGCGGAGCTCGGCCCCGCCCCGTCAGGTGCGCTCCCGTCATGCCCCGCAAGCGGCCGTTCAGCGCCAAGCGGAAAAAGCGGCAGCTCCGGGAGCGGCGGGAGCGCAAACGGGGCGGTGAGAAACGGATGGGATAGCCGGGAATGGGAATGGGAACGGGGCTGGGACAGCCGGGAATGGGAACGGGGCTGGGACAGCCGGGAATGGGAATGGGAACGGGGATGGGGATGGGCACGGGGCTGGCAGCTCCGGGAGCGGCGGGAGCGCAAACGGGGCGGTGAGAAACGGATGGGATAACCGGGAATGGGAACGGGAACGGGGCTGGGACAGCCGGGAATGGGAATGGGAACCCTGGGAATGGGGAGAGACAGCTCCGGGAGCGGCGGGAGCGCAAACGGGGCGGTGAGAAACGGATGGGATAGCCGGGAATGGGAACGGGAACCCTGGGAATGGGAATGGGAACCCTGGGAATGGGAACGGGAACGGGGCTGGGACAGCCGGGAATGGGAACGGGAACCCTGGGAATGGGGAGAGACAGCTCCGGGAGCGGCGGGAGCGCAAACGGGGCGGTGAGAAACGGATGGGACAGCCGGGAATGGGAACGGGAACGGGGCTGGGACAGCCGGGAATGGGAACGGGAACCCTGGGAATGGGGTTGGGACACGGGAATGGGAATGGGAATGGGGCTGTGACACCGGGAATGGGGCTGGGATCCCGGGAATGGGACTGGGATCCCCAGGAATGGGGCTGGGATCCCCAGGAATGGGGCTGGGATCCCAAGAATGGGGCTGGGATCCCGGGAATGGGGCTGGGATCTCCAGGAATGGGGCTGGGATCTCCAGGAATGGGGCTGGGATCCCGGGAAATGAGGCTGGGATCCCGGGAATGGGGCCGGGATCTCCAGGAATGGGGCTGGGATCTCCAGGAATGGGGCTGGGATCTCTAGGAATGGGGCTGGGATCTCCAGGAATGGGGCTGGGATCTCCAGGAATGGGGCTGGGATCCCAGGAATGGGGCCGGGATCCCAGGAATGGGGCTGGGATCTCCAAGAGTGGGGCTGGGATCCCGGGAATGGGGCTGGGATCCCGGGAATGGGGCTGGGATCCCAGGAATGGGGCTGGGATCCCCAGGAAATGAGGCTGGGATCTCCAGGAATGGGGCTGGGATCCCGGGAATGGGGCTGGGATCCCGGGAATGGGGCTGGGATCCCCAGGAATGGGGCTGGGATCCCCAGGAAATGAGGCTGGGATCTCCAGGAATGGGGCTGGGATCCCGGGAATGGGGCTGGGATCCCCAGGAATGGGGCTGGGATCCCGGGAATGGGGCTGGGATCTCTAGGAATGGGGCTGGGATCCCCAAGAATGGGGCTGGGATCCCCGGAATGGGGCTGGGATCTCCAGGAATGGGGCTGGGATCCCCAAGAATGGGGCTGGGATCCCCGGAATGGGGCTGGGATCCCCAGGAATGGGGCTGGGATCCCCAGGAATGGGGCTGGGATCCCCGGAATGGGGCTGGGATCTCCAGGAATGGGGCTGGGATCCCAGGAATGGGGCTGGGATCTCCAGGAATGGGGCCGGGATCCCCAGGAATGAGGCCGGGATCCCCAGGAATGGGGCTGGGATCCCGGGAATGGGGCTGGGATCCCGGGAATGGGGCTGGGATCTCCTGGAAGGGCACCATGATCACCCGAACCCCCCTGACGCCCCTGTGCCCCCTGACCCCCCGTGCCCCCTGACCTCCGTGCCCCCTGACCCCCGTGCCCCCTGACCCCTGTGCCCCCCTGCCTGTGCCCCCTGACCCCCCTGACCCCCGTGCCCCCGCCCGTGCCCCCTCCGACCGCAGACGCCCCGGCCGGGCCGGCGCCGGGCCCCGGCAGCCGCAGCGGGAGCAGCGAGCGGGACGGCGATGGCGCCCCCGGAGACCCCCCGAGCGAGCCCCCCCGGCGGCACGACCCCGGCAGGTGAGCGGGGAAACTGGGAACGGGGGCGGGAATGGGGGAACTGGGAATGGGGAAACTGGGAATGGGGGTGGGAATGGGGAAACTGGGAACGGGGGCGGGAATGGGGAAACTGAGGGAATGGGGGCGGGAATGTGGGGAGAGTGAGGGAATGGGGAAACTGGGAACGGGGGCGGGAATGCGGGTGGGAATGGGGAAACTGGGAACGGGGGCGGAAATGGGGAAACTGAGGGAATGGGGGAACTGGGAACGGGGGCGGGAATGTGGGGAGAGTGAGGGAATGGGGAAACTGGGAATGGGGGTGGGAATGGGGAAACTGGGAACGGGGGCGGGAATGGGGAAACTGGGAACGGGGGCGGGAATGGGGAAACTGGGAACGGGGGCGGGAATGGGGGTGGGAATGGGGAAACTGAGGGAATGGGGGTGGGAATTGGGGTGGGAGTGGGAATGGGGAAAAGCCCGGCCTGGATTTGGGGTGCAATTGGGAATGGGAGAAAACCCAGAGTGGATTTCACTGGGAACCCCAGCTGGAGGGAAAACCCGGCCTGGATCCCGGGTGTCCAGGCCCAGAGCGGGGTCCGGCCGTGGCTGGGTGACCCCGGAAGGGTCCGGCCGTGGCTGGGTGACCCCAGGGTGCCCCTGGTGACCCCGGGGTGCCCCTGGTGACCCCGGGGTGCCCCCGGCGCCCCCCAGGTTCCGGCTGCAGCTGGGGGGGCCCCGGGCCGAGGCCCTGGAGCGGAGCCGGCGCCGGGCCCAGCAGGAGCCGCTGGAGCTGCTGCCCGAGAGCGCCCTGGAGCTGGAGCCCGACCGCCTCTACGGCCCCGGTGAGCGGCTACCGGGCCGGGGGGATGGCTACCGGGGCGGGGGGTGGCTACCGGGGCAGGGGGGTGGCTACCGGGACAGGGGGGTGGCTACCGGGGCGGGGGGATGGCTACCGGGACGGGGGGATGGCTACCGGGGCAGGGGGATGGCTACTGGGACAGGGGGTGGCTACCGGGGACAGGGAATGGTCACTGGGGGGGTGAGGTGACCATTGGAAGGCCAAAATGGCCACTGGGAGGGTCAAAGTGGCCACTGGAAGGAACCAAGTGACCACTGGGAAGTGACCACTGGAGGATCAAAGTGGTCACTCAGAAGGCCAAAGTGACCACTGGGAGGGATGAAATGACCACTGGGAGGGTCAGAGTGGTCACTGGGAGGAACAAAGTGGCCACTGGGAGGGATGAAATGACCACTGGGAGGGACAAACTGACCACTGGGAGGGTCCCGGTGGCCCTGGGGTGCCACCAGCCCAAAGGTGACCCCGTGTCCCCCTCCCCGTGTCCCCCCAGGGCTGGACTTCCCCGGCGCCCGCCCTGGAGCTTCGGGATGAGCCCCGAGGAGCTGCGGGCGCGGGAGGAGGCGACGTTCCGGGAGTTCCTGCGGGGCTGCGGGACCCCGGGGGGGACCCCGGGGGGGACGGTGACAGCCCCGGCCTGGCCCCCTTCGAGCACAACCTGGAGGTGACAGCGCCGGGGACACGGGGAGGGGGTTTGGGGACATTAGGGGGGGTTGGGGACATTCTGGGGACATTAAAGGGTGTTTGGGGACATTCAGGGGGGTTTGGGGACATTCTGGGGGGTTTGGGGACATTCTGGGGGGGTTGGGGACATTCTGGGGACATTAAAGGGTGTTTGGGGACATTCTGGGGGGGTTTGGGGACATTTTGGGAGGGTTTGGGGACATTAAAGGGGGTTTGGGGACATTCTGGGGGGGTTGGGGACATTCTGGGGGGGCTGGGGACAGTCTGGGGGGGGTTGGGGACATTTTGGGGGGTTTGGGGACATTCTGGGGGGGGTTGGGGACATTTTGGGGGGTTTGGGGACATTAAAGGGGGTTTGGGGACATTCGGGGGGGTTTGGGACATTCTGGGGGGGTTGGGGACATTCTGGGGGGCTTTGGGGACATTAAAGGGGTTTGGGGACATTCGGGGGGGTTTGGGGACATTCTGGGGGGGTTTGGGGACATTCTGGGGGGCTTGGGGACATTCAGGGGAGGTTGGGGACATTTGGGGGGGGTTTGGGGACATTCTGGAGTGTTGGGGACATTCTGGGGGGGGTTGGGGACATTTTGGGGGGGTTTGGGGACATTCTGGAGTGTTGGGGACATTCTGTGGGGGTTGGGGACATTTTGGGGGGTTTGGGGACATTAAATGGTGTTTGGGGACATTTTGGGGGGGGTTCGGGACATTAAAGGGGTTTGGGACATTCTGGAGGAGTTAAGGGGGGCTTGGGGGCTTAAAGGGGGTCTGGGGACATTTTGGGGAGGTTTGGGGACATTAAAGGGGGTTTGGGGAGATTCTGGGGGGCTTTGGGGACATATTGGGGACATTAAAGAGGCTTGGGGGGTTAAAGGGGGTTTGGGGACACTGGGGACATGGCAGGGGGGGTTTGGGGACATTTTGGGGACCCGGGGGTCACAAGGGAGAGGTTAAGGGGGGGGTTGGGGACATTTTGGGGACCCTGGGGTCACAAGGGAGGGGTTAAGGGGGGGGTTGGGGACATTTTGGGGACCCTGGGGTCACAAGGGAGGGGTTGGGGGGGGTTTGGGGACATTTTGGGGACCCGGGGGTCACAAGGGAGGGGTTAAGGGGGTTAGGGGGGGTTTGGGGACACCCGGGAGGCCGCGGGCTCACTGCTGTCCCCTCGCTGTCCCCTCGCTGTCCCCTCGCTGTCCCCTCGCTGTCCCCGTGTCCCCAGACGTGGCGGCAGCTGTGGCGGGTGCTGGAGATGTCGGACATCGTGCTGGTCATCGCCGACGCCCGGCACCCGGTGGGCGCCTGTGGCACCTCTGGGTGGCACCTCTGGGTGTCACTCGTGTGTGCCACCTCTGTGTGTCCGCTCTGTGACTGTCCTGGGTCACCTGGGTGTCACCTGGGTGTCACCTGTGTCCTCCCTGTCACTGTCCTGCGTTTGTTCTTTCTCTGTCCCTGTGTCCCCATGTCCCCCCATCACTGTCCCCCTGTGTCCCCCCCATGTCCCCCTGTCCCCTGATTGTCCCCTCATGTCCCCCAGGCCCTGGGGGTGCCCTGATTGTCCCCCCCTGTCCCCTGATTGTCCCCCTGTCCCCCTGATGTCCCCCCCTGTCCCCCAGGCCCTGAGTGTCCCCCTCATGTCCCCCCATGTCCCCTGATGTCCCCTGAGTGTCCCCATGTCCCCTGAGTGTCCCCCTCATGTCCCCCCATGTCCCCTGATGTCCCCTGAGTGTCCCCATGTCCCCCCGTGTCCCCCCATGTCCCCTGATGTCCCCCCGTCCCCAGGCCCTGGGGGTGCTCTGAGTGTCCCCCTGTCCCCCCTGTCCCCCCCTGTCCCCCCCTGTCCCCCCCTGTCCCCTGACTGTCCCCTCATGTCCCCTCATGTCCCCTGACTGTCCCCCTGTCCCCCCTGTCCCCTCATGTCCCCTCATGTCCCCCTGTCCCCTGACTGTCCCCTCATGTCCCCCCTGTCCCCTGAGTGTCCCCCTGTCCCCCCCTGTCCCCCCCTGTCCCCTCATGTCCCCTGATGTCCCCCCGTCCCCAGGCCCTGGGGGTGCCGCCCGCGCTGGCCGCCCACGTCTCGCAGGACCTGGCCAAGGGCCTCATCCTCATCCTCAACAAGGTGGACCTGGTGCCACCCGCGGTGGCCACGGCCTGGAGCCACCTCCTGCGGGCCCGGCACGGCTCGGCCCGGGTGGTCCCGTTCTGCACCGCCCCCGGCCCGGCCCCCGGCCCCGGTACGGGATTTGGGGTGAAAATGGGGGATTTTGGGTTTTGGGTCCCACCTCCTGCGGGCCCGGCACGGCGCGGCCCGGGTGGTCCCGTTCTGCACCGCCCCCGGCCCGGCCCCCGGCCCCGGTACCCACCCAGGGGGGATTTGGGGTGAAAATGGGGGATTTGGGGTGAAATTGGGGGATTTTGGGGGCTTTGGGGTGACACTAAGGGGATTTGAGGTCACCCTGGCTATTTCTGGAAGCAGAGGGGTGACTCTGGCTGTTTTTGGGGTGATTTTGGCCGTTTTTGGGGTCCCCAGGGCTGCAGAAGAGGCAGAAGAGGAGGGGGAGTCGCTGGAGCCGCGCCGTGGGACCCCGACTGCTACTGGAGGCCTGCGAGGAGATCGTGGGGGGGGCAGGTCCGTGGGGGGGTCCTGGGTGGGTTTGGGGGGTCCTGGGTGGGTTTGGGGGGTCCTGGGGGGTCTTGGGTGGGGTCTGGGGGGTCCTGGGTGGGTTTGGGGGGTCCTGGGGGGGGCAGGTCCGTGGGGGGGTCCTGGGTGGGTCTGGGGGGTCCTGGGTGGGTTTGGGGGTCCTGGGGGTTCCTGGCTGGGGTCTGGGGGGTCCTGGGAGGGTTTCAGGGGTCCTGGGGGGGCTGTGGGACTATCCCCAGTTCCCCCAGTATTCCCAATCCTCCCAGTATCCCCCCAGTCCCTCCCATTGCCCCCAGTCCCCCATTATCAGTACCCACAGTCTCCCCAGTCCCCCCATTCCCAATCCCCCCCAGTATCTCCCAGTCTCCCCCAGTCTCCCCAGTGCCCCCCAGTCCCCCATTCCCAGTTTCCCCCCAATCCCCCCCAGTATCTCCCAGTCCCCCCAGTATTCCCAGTGCCCCATTCCCAGTCCCTCCCAGTCCTTCCCAGTATCTCCCAGTCCCCCCAGTCTCCCCACTTCCTCACAGTCCCCCCCATTCCCAGTCTCCCCAGTATTCCCACTCCCAGTATCTTCCAATCCCCGCCAGTATCTCCCAGTCTCTACAGTATTCCCAGTCCCCCATTCCCAGTCCCCCCAGTATTCCCAGTCCCCCCCAGTATTCCCAGTCTCCCCAGTCCCTCCCAGTCCCCCCCAGTCCCCCCAGTCCCCCATTCCCACCGCGGTGTCCCCAGTGGACCTCAGCAGCTGGCGGGCGCGGCTGGAGCGGGCGGAGCAGCGCCCCCCGGAGGAGGAGGACGAGGACGAGGACGATGAAGACGAGGATGAGGAGGGGGAGGAGCCCCCGGGCGGGGATGAAGAGGAGGAGGAGGAGGAGGGGGCGGGGCCCGGGGGCGCGGCCCCGCCCCGGCAGTGGGAGCGGTACCGGCACGGCGTGCTGACGCTGGGCTGCGTCGGTGAGGGGCGGGGCCGGGGCGGGGCCACTGGGGTGTGGTCACTGTGGTCAGTGGGTGTGGTCACTGTGGGTGTGGTCACTGGTCATTTGGGTGTGGTCACTGTGGGGGTGGTCACTGTGGGTTTGGTCATTGTGGGTGTGGTCACTGTGGGTGTGTTCAGTGGTCATTTGGGTGTGGTCTGTGGGTGTGGTCACTGTGGGTGTGGTCATTGGGGGTCTGGTCAGGGGGTGTGGTCAATGGTCATTTGGGTGTGGACATTGTGGGTGTGGTCACTGGGTGTGGTCACTGTGGTCACTGTGGGTGTGTTCAGTGGTCATTTGGGTGTGGTCTGTGGGTGTGGTCACTGTGGGTGTGGTCATTGGGGGTCTGGTCAGGGGGTGTGGTCAATGTGGTCATTTGGGTGTGGTCAGTGGGTGTGGTCATTTGGTTGTGGTCACTGTGGGATTGGTCATTGTGGGTGTGGTCAGGGGTGTGGTCAATGTGGTCATTTGGGTGTGGTCCAGGTGTGTTCTGGGTGGGCGTGGCTCTCTGTGGGCGTGGTCCGGGTGGGTGTGGCAGCGCTCAGGTGGGTGTGGCTCAGGTGGGCGTGGCTCAGGTGGGTGTGGTCCAGCTGGGCATGGCAGCACTCAGGTGGGTGTGATCCGGGTGGGCGTGGCCGCGCTCAGGTGGATGTGATCCGGGTGGGCGTGGCAGCGCTCAGGTGGGCGTGGCTCAGGTGAGCGTGGCTCGGGTGGGCGTGGCCGCGCTCAGGTGGGTGTGGCTCAGGTGGGTGTGGCAGCGCTCAGGTGGGTGTGGCTCAGGTGAGCGTGGCTCGGGTGGGCGTGGCCGCGCTCAGGTGGGTGTGGCTCAGGTGAGCGTGGTCTGGGTGGGCGTGGCCGCGCTCAGGTGGGCGTGGCTCGGGTGGGCGTGGTCCGGGTGGGCGTGGCCGCGCTCAGGTGCGCCCGCCCCGCCCAGGTTTGCCGAACGCGGGGAAGTCGTCGGTGCTGAACGCGCTGCTGGGCCGGGGCGCGGTGGGCGTGTCCCGCGCCCCCGGCCGCACCCGCTACTTCCAGACCCATTTCCTGACGGGCTCGGTGCGCCTCTGCGACTGCCCCGGCCTCGTGTTCCCCTCGCGCGCCCCGCCCGAGCTCCAGGTGAGCCAGAGCCCCAAAATCCGGCCAGGTGTGACCCCAAAATCCAGCCAGGTGTGACCCTGACCCTGCCCCGGCCTCGTGTTCCCCTCGCGCGCCCCGCCCGAGCTCCAGGTGAGCCAGAACCCCAAAACCCAGCCAGGTGTGACCCCCAAATCCAGCCAGGTGTGACCCCGACCCTGCCCCGGCCTCGTGTTCCCCTCGCGCGCCCCGCCCGAGCTCCAGGTGAGCCAGAACCCCAAAACCCAGCCAGGTGTGACCCCCAAATCCAGCCAGGTGTGACCCCAAAATCCAGCCAGGTGTGACCCTAACTCCACTTCCATCCAGGTCCTGGCAGGGCTGTACCCCATTTTCTCTCCTTTCCCAGGTCCTGGCAGGGCTGTACCCCATTTTCTCTCCTTTCCCAGGTCCTGGCAGGGGTGTACCCCATTGTTTCTCTGTTCCAGGTCCTGGCAGGGCTGTACCCCATTTTCTCTCCTTTCCCAGGTCCTGGCAGGGCTGTACCCCATTTTCTCTCCTTTCCCAGGTCCTGGCAGGGGTGTACCCCATCGCGCAGCTGCAGGACCCCTACTCGGCCGTGGGGTTTTTGGGGTCCCACCTGGCCCTGCCCCCCCTGCTGCAGCTGCGCCCCCCCAGCGGCGGCGCCTGGACGGCCTGGGAGCTGTGTGAAGGTGGGACGGAATGTTCCGGAATATTCCAGGATATATTTACATAATGTACCTGGGAGCTGTGTGAAGGTGGGACGGAATGTTCTGGAATGTTCCAGAATATTCCAGAATATTCCAGAATATATTTATATAATGTACCTGGGAGCTGTGTGAAGGTGGGACGGAATGTTCCGGAATATTCCCGAATATTCCAGATTTTGGGGGGGATTTCAGGGGTTTTGGGGCATCTCTGGGCATTTCAGATGGGAAAAATGGGGAATGTTTGGGATTTATTTGTAATTATTTGGGGATATTTGGGATTTTTTTTCAGGATTTATTCGGGAATATTTGGGATCTGGGGGAAATTTTGGGGGGTTTGGGACACTTTTAGGGTGTTTTTGCTGATATTTTGGGATGTTTTTGGGGCATTTTTAATGATTTTTTTGGGGTGTTTTTGGGGCGGTTCTGCTGATTTTCTGGGATGTTTCTGGGGCAGTTCTGATTTTTTTGGGGGTGCTTTTGTTGATTTTTGTTTACATTTTTGGGGTGGTTTTTGGGCATTTTTTGGGGATGTTTTTGCTGATTTTTTGGGGGTGCTTTTTTGATTTTTTGTTACATTTCTGGGGTGTTTTTGGGGATATTTTCCTGATTTTTTGGGATGTTTTTGGGGCGGTTCTGCTGACTTTCTGGGGGTGGTTTTGTTGATTTTGTTTTTTATGTTTTTGGGGTGTTTTTGTTGATTTTTTGTTATGGTTTTGGGGCATTTTTGCTGATTTTTTGGGGATGTTTTTGGGGCGGTTCTGCTGAGTTTTTGGGGCATTTTTGCTGATGTTTTGGGGCGTTTCCCCCAGCCTGGGCAGAGAAGAGGGGCTACAAGACGGCGCGGGCGGCGCGCAACGACGTGGCGCGCGCGGCCAACGGGCTCCTGCGGCTGGCGGCCGAGGGGCGGCTGCGCCTCTGCTTCCGGCCCCCGGGCTACTCCCGGGAAAAAGGTACCCAAACAACCCAAAATTCAGAATTTGGGACCCAAAATTGGGAATTTGGGACCCAAAATTGGGAGTTTTGGGGGGATTTGGGGGGTTTTGGGTCTGGGGGTTCCTGCGGCTGGCGGCCGAGGGGCGGCTGCGCCTCTGCTTCCGGCCCCCGGGCTACTCCCGGGAAAAAGGTACCAAAACAACCCAAAATTCGGAATTTGGGACCCAAAATTGGGAGTTTCGGGGGGATTTGGGGGGTTTTGGGTCTGGGGGTTCCTGCGGCTGGCGGCCGAGGGGCGGCTGCGCCTCTGCTTCCGGCCCAGGTACCAAAATAACCCAAAATTGGGAATTTGGGACCCAAAATTCGGAATTTGGGACCCAAAATTGGGAGTTTTGGGGGGATTTGAGGGGTTTTGGGTCTGGGGGCTCCTGCGGCTGGCGGCCGAGGGGCGGCTGCGCCTCTGCTTCCGGCCCAGGTACCAAAATAACCCAAAACTGGGAATTCGGGACCCAAAAAAACCCCCAAAATCAGGAAATTGAGGGAATTTAGGATGGTTTTGGGGAATTTGGGGCAGGTTTGTACCCAAAAAAGTCAAAAATGGGGGATTTGGGACCTTAAAAAAGCCAAAATGGAGGAATTTGGTACCTAAAGAAATCCCAAAATAAGGGATTTGGGACCCAGAACTGGGGCTTTGGGGCTGTTCTGGGCGGTTTCGGGAGGATTTGGGGCAGTTTTGGGGAATCTGGGGGAGTTTTGGGACCCGGAAAACCCCAAAATTGGGGTTTTGGGACACGGAATTGGGGTTTTGGCGGGATTTGGGGGAGTTTTGCTACGCAAAAAATCCCAAAATTGGGGATTTAGAAGGAATTTGAAACCTAAGAAAACTAAAAATTGGGGATTTGGGCCCCGAACCCCCAGACTCGGGGATTTGGGCCCGAAAAGCCCCAAAACCGTGGATTTTTGACCCAAAATCCCCGCAGAGCGTTGGGAGCTCCACCCCGACACCGCGGCGCTGGCGGCCATGACAGGGGGCGGGGCCTGCGCCCCTGACCCCGCCCCCAGCTCCGAGGACGAGGGGGCGGGGTCAGACCAGGCCACGCCCCCTCCCAGCCCCGCCCCCAACCCCTTCGCGCTGCTGGGCGAGGACGAGTGCTGAGCCAATCGGAGCGCGCGGATTAGCATATCGCCGCCTACGGAATAAAGCGTTTATTTCTGCACGGCGGATTGGCTGCTTCCGGCGCGGCGGCGACCAATCAGAGCACAGGGGCGGGGCCTGGGGAGTGAGGTCATTGTTAGGCCACGCCCACATTCCTTATTTGTGCTTGGCCCCACCCATATTTTATTATTTTGGTTTGGCGCAACCCATATTTTATTATTTTCATTTGGCCCCGCCAATATTTTATTATTTTGGTTTGGTCCCACCCACATTTCCTTCTTTGGGTTTGGCTCCACCCACAATTCATTATTTTGGTTTGGCCACACCCACATTTCATTATTTTTGTTTGGCCCCACCCACATTTCATTATTTTGGTTTGGCTCCACCCACATTTCATTATTTTGGTTTGGCCCCACCCATATTTTATTATTTTGGTTTGGCTCCACCCACATTTCATTATTTTGGTTTGGCCCCACCCACAATTCATTATTTTGGTTTGGCCCCACCCACAATTCATTATTTTGGTTTGGCCCCACCCATATCTCATTATTTGGGCTTGGCCCCACCCACATTTCCTTATTTGTGATTGGCCCCGCCCTTCCCTGGCCCCGCCCACATTTCCTTTTATGGGATTGGCCACGCCCACAAGCTCCGCCATATTTGCCTTGGCCCCGCCCCCACTGACCGGTGGGCGTGGCCTGCGGGGGTGGGCGTGGCTCAGGTGGGCGTGGCTCTGTGCGTGTCCCGGGTGGGCGTGGCCCGGGTGGGCGTGGCTCTGGGTGTGTCCCGGGTGGGCGTGGCTCAGGTGGGCGTGGCTCTGGGTGTGTCCCAGGTGGGCGTGGCTCAGGTGGGCGTGGCTCAGGTGGGCGTGTCCCGGGTGGGCGTGGCTCAGGTGGGCGTGTCCCGGGTGGGCGTGGCTCTGGGCGTGGCTCAGGTGGGCGTGGCTCAGGTGGGTGTGTCCCGGGTGGGCGTGGCTCAGGTGGGCGTGGCTCTGGGCGTGGCTCAGGTGGGCACAGGAGGCGCCGCCCGCGGCCGCAGGTGAGGCAGCGCAGGACGAGGCGGGGCTGGCCACGCCCTGGGGCGGGGCAGGGGGCGTGGTCAGACACCGACACGCCCCAAACCGCCAAAAGACTCCCAAAATCTGCCCAAAATCGACACCAAACCTTCCCAAATTCCCCAAACCGACCCAAAATCCCTCCGAATCCCTCTCAAGTCCCTCACATCTCCCCAAATCCCCCCAATGTCCTAAAATTCTCCCCAAAATCCCTCCAAATTCTCCATCCAAAATTCCCCCTAAAAATTCCAACCAAATTTCCCCCAAATTCACCAAAATGCTCCCGAAATCCCCTCAAATCCCCCCAAATTTCCCCTAAATTCACCAAAATGCTCCCGAAATCCCCTCAAATCCCCCCAAATCCCCCCAAACCCCCCCAAATTTCCCCCAAATTCACCAAAATGCTCCCAAAATCCCCTCAAATCCTCCCCAAAATCCCCCAAAGTTCTCCGAAATACCCCAAATCCCCCCCCCAAATTCACCAAAATTCTTCCAAAATCCCGCCCCAAACCCCCCGAATCCCCCCCAGCCCCCCCAGGTGCCCCCGGCTCCCTCCCCCACCCCGCAGCCGGGCCCCGCTCCCCTCCCCCGGCAGCAGGAGGGAGCAGCAGCGGCGGCAGAGGCGGCGCTTCACCGCCGGGGCCCTGGGGGGGAAAGGACCCAAAGTCAGCCAAAAACACCCGAAATCACCCGAAATCACCCCGAAATCAGCCAAAACCACCCGAAATCACCCGAAACCACCCGAAATCAGCCAAAACCACCCGAAATCACCCCGAAACCACCCCGAAATCAGCCAAAACCACCCCGAAATCAGCCAAAAACACCCAAAATCACCCGAAATCAGCCCGAAACCACCCAAAATCAGCCAAAACCACCCAAAATCACCCGAAACCACCCCAAAATCAACCAAAACCACCCAAAATCACCCGAAACCACCCCAAAATCAACCAAAACCACCCAAAATCACCCGAAATCACCCCAAAACCACCCTGAAATCAGCCAAAACCACCCAAAATCACCTGAAATCACCCCAAAATCAGCCAAAACCACCCAAAATCACCCGAAATCACCCGAAATCACCCCGAAATCAGCCAAGACCACCCAAAACCACCCAAAATTACCCGAAACCACCCCGAAATCACCCAAAATTACCCAAAACCACCCAAAATTTTCCCCAAATCTCCCCAAATTCCCAAATCCCCCAAATCCCCCCCAAATCCCAATCCCCAAATCCCCAATCCCAAATCCCAATCCCAAATCCCAAATCCCAATCCCAAATCCCAAATCCCAATCCCCAAATCCCAAATCCCAAATCCCAAATCCCCAAATCCCAATCTCCCCAATCCCAAATCCCAATCTCCCCAATCCCAAATCCCAAATCCCCAAATCCCAAATCCCAAACCCTAAATCCCAATCCCAAATCCCAATCCCAATCCCACTCCCAATCCCCAAATCCCCAAATCCCAATCCCAATCCCACTCCCAATCCCCAAATCCCCAAATCCCAAATCCCAATCCCAAATCCCAAATCCCAATCCCCAAATTCTCAAATCCCACTCCCGCTCCCGCTCACATGCGCAGCACGAGGCGCCGCGCCGCCGCTCGCTGCGTGCGCAGCAGGAACCGCGCCAGGCCGGGGCTGCGTGGCTGCGCCCAGTGCGCCGCCTGCTTTGGGGCAAAACCCGCAGATTTCGGGAAAATCGGGGAAAATGTAGAAAATTGGGGAAAACTGGGGCTTTTTAGAGGCACTTCTGGGGGATTCGGGGGGAGTTTTGGGGATTTTGGGGGTTTTTTTTTCGATTTTTGGTGGAGTTTTGGAGATTTTTTTGGGGCACATTTAGGGGATTTTGGGAAAATTCGGGAATTTGGGGAAAATCTGGGGATTTTGGGAAAATCCGGGGCGTTTGGGAAAAATGGGGAAAATCTGGGGCTTTTTAGAGGGAGTTCTGGGTGATTTGGGGGGGATTTTGGGGTTTTTTTTTTTCGATTTTTGGTGGAGTTTTGGAGATTTTTTGGGGCACATTTAGGGGATTTTGGGAAAACTGGGTGAAATTTGGGCATTTTAGAGGGAGTTCTGGGGGATTTGGGGGATTTTTAGGGGTTTTGGGGGATTTTTTGGGGGAAGTTGGTGGATTTTGGGAAAACGGAGTAAATTTTGGGGAAAAACGGGAAATTTGGGGCACTCCAGGGGAAGATTTAGGGGATTTTTAGGGGTTTTGGGATTTTTTGGAATTTTTTGAGGATTTGGGGGGGATTTCTGAAGATTTCTGAGTATTTTTGGGGAGATTTTTGGGGGATTTTTGGGGGGTTTTGGGGATTTTTGGGGCAGCTGCAGCAGGACCAGGCCAGGCCGGGTCTGCGCCCAGGGAGGCGCCGGGATTGGGGGAAAATTTGGGAATTTTGGGAAAATTCGGGGGAGTTTGAGGAAAATAGGGGGAAATTTGGGGCTTTTCAGAGGCAGTTCTGGGGGATTTGGGGAATTTTTAGGGATTTGGGGGATTTTTTGGGGGGTTTTGGGGATTTTTTCGGGGCGCAGGTTGGACTTTTGGAGGATTTCTGGGGCGTTTTGGGAAAATTGGGCTTTTTGGAGGGAGGTCTGGGGGTTTGGGGGGGGATTTTGGGAGAGTTTGGGGATTTCGGGTGGATTTTGGGGGGATTTTTTGGGCATTTTGGGGGGATTTGGGGGGATTTCGGGTGGATTTTTGGGGATTTTTGGGGATTTCGGGTGGATCTTTGGGGATTTTTTGGGATTTCGGGTGGATTTTGGGGGGTTTTGGGGGGATTTTGGGGGATTTCGGGTGGATTTTTGGGGATTTCGGGTGGATTTTGGGGGGATTTTTGGGGATTTCGGGTGGATTTTTGGGGGATTTTTGGGGATTTCGGGTGGATTTTTGGGGATTTTTGGGGATTTCGGGTGGATTTTTGGGGATTTTTGGGGATTTCGGGTGGATTTTTGGGGATTTTTGAGGATTTCGGGGGCGCGGACCCCTCCCCAACCCCCCCAGCCCCGGGTCCACCCCAAAATCCCCAAACTTCCCCAAATTCCCCCAAAATCCGCACCTGGAAGAGGAAGTTCAGCCTCTGCAGCGCCTCCCGGTCCCGCACGGGCGCCGCCATCTTCCCCTGGCCCCGCCCCTCGTGGGCGTGGCCGCGGCTCCCCATTGGTCAGCGCCGCGCGGGGCGCTTACGTCACTTCCGGGCACTTCTGGGGTCCCTTCCCCCACTTTGGGACCCCCCCCCGGTGGGGAGCTCCCCAAATTATCCCAAATTATCCCCAAATTATCCCAAATTATCCCAAATTATCCCCAAATTATTCACAAATTATTCACAAATTATTCACAAATTATCCCCAAATTATTGCCAAATTATCCTAAATTATCCCCAGATTATCCCAAATTATTCACAAACTATTCCCAAATGATTCCCAAATTATCCCAAATTATTCACAAACTATTCCCAAATTATTCCCACATTTTCCCAAATTATCCCCAAATTATCCCAAATTCGTCCCAAATTATCTCAAATTCATTCCAAATTTACTCCTAAATTATTCCCAAATTATTCTCAAATTCTTCAGAATTTTTTCCCAAATTCTTAACAAATTTTTCCCAAATTATCCCCAAATTCTTCCCAAATTATCCCCAAATTATCCCTAATTTATTCATTTATTCCCCAAATGATCCCCAAATTCCGGTGTCCCCAGTGTCCCCTCCTGTCCTCAAATTCCGCCAATTATTCCCAATTTTTTCCGAAATTCCCAAATTATCCCGGAAGTGTCCCCGGATTCCGAGGTGGCTCCGTGTCACCCTCGTGTCCCCAAATCCCCGCGTGTCCCTCCCTGTCCCCGCATTCCGATGTCACCCCCGTGTCACCCCCGTGTCACCCCCGTGTCACCCCCGTGTCACCGCGTGTCCCGTGTGTGTCCCTCCCCTGTCCCCTCCCTGTCCCGGCTCTGTCCCCTCCCCTGGCCCCAAATTCCGATGTCACCCTCGTGTCACCCGCGTGTCCGTCCCTGTCCCGTGTTTGTGTCCGTCCTGTCCCCTCCCCTGTCACCTCCCTGTCCCCAGCGGTGCCACCCCTGTCCCACCCGTGTCCCACCCTCTGTCCCTCTGTCCCTCTGTCCCTCTGTCCCCTCCCTGTCCCCGCATTCCGATGTCACCCTCGTGTCACCCCTGTGTCATCCCCGTGTCCCGTGTTTGTGTCCCGTGTTTGTGTCCCGCCCCTGTCCCCAGCGGTGCCACCTCTGTCCCCTCTGTCCCCTCTGTCCCCTGTCTGTCCCTCTGTCCCCCTGTCCCTCTGTCCCCTGTTCCCCTGTCCCTCTGTCCCCTCCTGTCCCTCTGTCCCTCTATCCCTCTGTCCCTCTGTCCCCTGTCTGTCCCCCTGTCCCCCTGTCCCTCTGTCCCCTGTCTGTCCCTCTGTCCCTCTGTCCCACTCTTGTCCCCTCCTGTCCCTCTGTCCCTCTGTCCCTCTGTCCCTCTGTCCCTCTGTCCCACTCTTGTCCCCTGTCTGTCCCCTGTCTGTCCCTCTGTCCCCTGTCTGTCCCCTCTGTCCCTCTGTCCCCCTGTCCCCCTGTCCCTCTGTCCCTCTGTCCCTCTGTCCCACTCTTGTCCCCTCCCCTGTCCCCTCCCTGTCCCCGCATTCCGATGTCCCTCCGTGTCACCCTCGTGTCACCCTCGTGTCCCGTGTTTGTGTCCCGCCCCTGTCCCCGCCTGTCCCCAGCGGTGCCACCCGTGTCCCCTGTCCGTCCGTCCGTCCGTCCGTCCGTCCGTCCGTCCGCGGGGCCGATGTCGCCGCCCGCCGCCTCGCGCGGTCCCCTGGCCGTGCTGGCCGCGGCCACGGCGTGTCCGCGCTGCGGGAGCGCCGTGCGGGACCCGGTGCTGCTGCCGTGCGAGCACCGCTGCTGCCGCCGCTGCCTGCTGGCCCCGCTGGTGTCCCCGGTGTCCCCGGTGTCCCCGGAGCTGTCCCCGCTGGCCCCGGGGTCCCCGGGGTCCCCCCCGGGCTGGCCCCGCTGTCCGCAGTGTCGCCGGCCCTGCGCCCCCGGCCGCGTCCGCACCGCGGTGGCGCTGGCGGTGGAGGCGCGGATCGCGCGGCGGCTGGCGGGGGACACGAGTGGGGACACGAGTGGGGACACGAGTGGGGACAGCGGGGACACGAGTGGGGACATCGGGGACAGCGCCGGGACAGCGCGGGGACGCCGCAGGACCCGCAGGACCAGGTGAGATTTGGGGGATTTTGGGGGTTTTTTGGGTTTTTGGGAGGGTTTTTGGGGGGTTTGGGGACATGGGGACACGAGTGGGGACACCGGGGACAGCGGGGACAGCGCAGGACCTGCAGGACCAGGTGAGATTTGGGGGATTTTGGGTTTTTGGGGGGTTTGGGGACATGGGGACAGCGGGGACAGCGCCGGGACAGCGCGGGGACGCCGCAGGACCCACAGGACCAGGTGAGATTTGGGGGATTTTGGGTTTTTTGGGTTTTTGGGAGGGTTTTTGGGGGGTTTGGGGACATGGGGACACGAGTGGGGACACCAGGGACAGCGCGGGGATGCTGCAGGACCCGCAGGACCAGGTGAGATTTGGGGGATTTTGGGTTATTTTTTGGAATTTGGGGATTTTTTGGGGGGTTTGGGGACACGGGGACAGCGGGGACAGCACCGGGGACAGCGCGGGGACGCCGCAGGACCCACAGGACCAGGTGAGATTTGGGGGATTTTGGGTTATTTTTTGGAATTTGGGGGTTTTTTGGGGGGTTTGGGGACACGGGGACAGCAGGAACAGTGCAGAGCCGGGAGGGGGGAAGGTGAAATTTGGGGATTTTTGGGGTTTTTGGGGAGTTTTGGGGACACGGGGACAGCGCGAGGACAGCGCAGGACCGACAGGACCAGGTGAGATTTTGGGGGATTTTGGGGGTTTTTTTTAGGGTATTTTGTGGGGGTTTGGGGGTTTGGGGACACGGGGACAGCGGGGACAGCACGGAGCCGGGAGCGGAAGAGGAAATTTGGGGAATTTTGGGGGTTTTTGGGTTTTTTTGGGGGGTTTGGGGACATGGGGACAGCAGGGACAGGACAGGACTGGCAGGACCAGGTGAGATTTGGGGGATTTTGGGGGTTTTTGGGGTTTTTTGGGGGGTTTGGGGACACGGGGACAGCAGGAACAGCGCAGAGCCAGGAGGGGAAGAGGAAATTTGGGGAAATTTGGGGAATTTTTGGGGGTTTGGGGAGATGGGGAGGGCGCAAGACCAGCAGGACCAGGTGAGATTTTGGGGAATTCTGGGGTTTTTTTGGAATTTTGGGGGGTTTTAGGGGGAGATTTGGGGGTTTTGAGGAGTTTGGGGACATGGGGACGGCGCAGAGCCGGGAGGGGAAGGGAAAATTTGGGGTTTTTGGGGAAAATTGGGGTTTTTGGGGGAGATTTTGGGGTTTTTGGAGATTTGGGGGAGATTTGGAAAACTTGGGGGGAGATTCGGGGTTTTTTTGGGAAGAGTTTTGATTTTTGGGGGGAGATTTAGGGACATGGAGGGAGGAATTGGGGGATTTTTGGGGAGAATTTAAGGGATTTTTTGGGGGTAATTTGGGGGAATTTTGTGGAATTTCTGGCAGGAATTTGGATGATTTTTGGGGGAGTTTTGGGGGGATTTGGGTTGATTTTGGGGGGAATTTTGGGGTGACTTTTGGGGGGAATTTGTATGATTTTTGAGAGGAATTTTGGGGGGAATTTGGATGATTTTTTGTGGGTAATTTGGGGGAATTTTGTGGAATTTCTGGCAGGAATTTGGGGTGATTTTTGGGGGGAATTTGTATGATTTTGGGGGGGAAATTTGAGGTGACTTTTGGGGGGAATTTGGGTGATTTTGGGGGGGATTTGGGCGCTGTTGCATCCCTGCCGAATCCGGCGCTGGGGGAGGGGAATTTTGGGGATCCCCGCCCCTCCCCCTCCCCTCACGTGCCGCCTCCTCCCGCCCCTCCCCCCCCCGGGGCGCCCCCGCCCCTCCCCCACCCGGCCCGGTGACATTTTTGGGGGGTGACAAATTTTGTTTTTGCGCTGCCCCTCCCCCGGCGCCCCAAAAATATTTGGGATTTTTTTCTTCCCTTCCCCCACCCCAAAAAAAAAAATCGGGATTTTTTTCCCCCTCCCCCTCCCCCACAAAAAAAAAAAAAAAGGGATTTTTTTCCCCCTCCTCCCCCAACCAAAAAATTAAAAAAATTCGGGATTTTTTCCCCTTTCCCCCACCAAAAAAATAAAAAATTCGGGATTTTTTTCCCCCTCCCCCACCCATTTTTTGGGTATTTTTTGTTTTTTTGTCCCCACAGCCTCGGGGCCCAACTGCGAGCGGACGCCGCCCCTCCCCCACCCCCGCGGGACCCCCCCAAATAAACCCAAAAAACCCAAAATAACCCAAAAAAACCCAAAAAGCATCACCGGTGTCATTTAATGTCCCTGGGGGGGGTCCAGGTAAAAATTTTGGGGTTTTTGGTGACATTTTTGGGGGTTTTGTGACATTTTTGGGGTCCAGGTGAGATTTTGGGGGGCGGTCCAGGCAGTGAAATTTTGGATTTGGGGGGAAAATTTTTGGGGCTGAAACTGCAGAATTTTTGGGCTAAAATTCCAAACTTTTGGGGCTGAAATTCCAGGATTTTTGGTGCTGAAATGCTGGAATTTTTGGGGCTGAAATTCCGAATTTTTCAGCCGGAATTTTCGGTGTTAAAACTCCGGAATTTTGGGGGGAAAATCTTAGAAATTATGACCCTAAAACTCCCAAATTTAGACCCGAAAACCCCCGAATTTCGGCCATAAATCCCTGGAATTTTAATTCTAAACCAGCAAAATTTCAACCCTAAAAATCCCAAAATTTGGCCCTAAAATTCTGGAATTTTAACCCCCAAACTCCCAAATGTTGGCCCTTAACCCCTGTAATTTTAACCCTAAAATTCCCAAAATTTGGCCCTAAAACTCCGGAATTTTGGCGCCGACCCCCCAAAATCCGTGGCGGGGTGGGGGAGGGGCCCCTCAGTGTCCATTGGGGTGGGGGAGGGGCGGATTTTGGGGTGGGGGAGGGGCGGATTTTGGGGGCCCCCGCGGATTTTTGGGGTGGGGGAGGGGCAGGGTGGGGGAGGGGCACATTTTGGGGTCCCCCCCGCAGATTTTGGGGTGGGGGAGGGTCGGATTTTTGGGGTGGGGGAGGGGCCCCTCAGTGCTCATTGGGGTGGGGGAGGGGCAGATTTTGGGATGGGGGAGGCTCGGATTTTTTGGGTGGGGGAGGGTCGGGTTTTTGGGGTGGGGAAGGGTCAGATTTTGGGGTGGGGGTCAGATTTTTGGGGTGGGGGAGGGGCGGATTTTGGGGTGGGGGAGGGGCAGTTTTGGGGTGAGGGAGGGTCGGGTTTTGGGGTGGGGGAGGGGCGGATTTTGGGGTGGGGGAGGGGCCCCTCAGTGCTCCGTTGGGGTGGGGGAGGGTCGGGTTTTGGGGTGGGGGTCAGATTTTTGGGGTGGGGGAGGGGCGGTTTGGGTGGGGGAGGGGCTGGTTTTGGGGTGGGGGAGGGGCCGGTTTTGGGGTGGGGGAGGGGCGGATTTTGGGGTGGGGGAGGGGCGGTTTGGGGTGGGGGAGGGGCCCCTCAGTGCTCCATGGCCACGGGCGGCTCGCGGGGCGGGGGGAGGGGCGGTTTGGGGGGGCCCCTCCCCCCCGTGTGCCGGTGGCCCCGCACGCAGTTCTGGTGGCCGCAGCCGCGCCCCTCCCCCCCCCGCCCCTCCCCCTCCCCCTCGCTCTCCGAGGAACTCTCGCCGAAGGGCCGCGGCCGCTCGAAGATGCAGCAGCCTGGGGAGAGAGGCCGAGAGACGGGCTGGGGGATTGGGGGTGGGGGGTGGGGATGGGGGGTGGGGATTGGGGGGGTTTGGGGGGTTTGGGGGGATTTGGGGGGTTTGGGGGATTGGGGGGATTTGGGGAGATTTGGGAGAATTTTGGGGGTTTGGGGGATTTGGGGGGATTTGGGGGTTTGGGGAAATTTGGGGGATTTGGGGATTTGAGGGGTTTGGGGAAATTTGTGGAGGTTTGGGGAAATTTGGGGGTTTGGGGGGATTTGGGGGGATTGGGGGATTTGGGGGGATTTGGGGAAATTTGGGGGATTTGGGGGATTTTGGGGATTTGGGGAATTTGGGGATTTGGGGAAATTTGGGGGATTTGGGGGATTGGGGAGAATTTTGGGGGTTTGGGGGATTTGGGGGGTTTGGGGGGATTTGGGGAATTTGGGGGATTTGGGGAAATTTGGGGGATTTGGGGGGATTTGGGGGTTTGGGGGGTTTGGGGGAAATTTGGGAGATTTGGGGGGATTTGGGGGGTTTGGGGGGGTTTGGGGGGATTTGGGGGGATTTGGGGATTTGGGGGGGTTTGGGGGATTTGGGGGGATTTGGGGGGATTGGGGGAAATTTGGGGGATTTGGGGGGATTTGGGGGGTTTGGGGGATTTGGGGGGTTTGGCAAAATTTGGGGGGTTTGGGGAAATTTGGGGGGTTTGGGGAAATTTGGGGGGTTTGGGTGAAATTTGGGGGGATTTGGGGGAGATTTGGGGAGTTTGGAGGATTTGGGGGCATTTTGGGGGGATTTGGGAGGATTTCAGTGAAATTTGGGGGGCTTTGGGCAGTTTTGGGGGGTGTTTTTGCGTTGTTTTTGGGCCATTTCTGGGTTATCTTGGGAGGTATTTTTGGTCAATTTTTGGGCTATTTTTTGGGCCAATTTTGGGTTAATTTTTGGGTTATTCTGGCAGAGATTTTCAGGATATTTTTGGGCCACTTTGGGGCTACTTTAGGGCCGTTTTTGGACTATTCTGGCACATATTTTTGAGCCATTTTTGGGTTAATTTTGGACCGTTCTGGCAGATATTTCTGGGATATTTTTGGGCCATTTTGGGGCTGGTTTTGGGACGTTTTTGGGCGGGTTTGGGGCCATTTTTGGGCAGATTTTGGGGCTGGTTTTGGGCCATTTTGGGGTGGATTTTGAGGCTGTTTTGGGCAGATTTTGGGGCCATTTTTGGGCCGTTTTTGGTCCATTTTTTGGCAGATTTTGGGGCCATTTTTGGGCCGTTTTGGGCAGATTTTGGGGCCATTTTTAGTCCATTTTTGGTCCATTTTTTGGGCCGTTTTGGGCAGATTTTGGGGCCATTTTCAGTCCGTTTTTGGTCCATTTTTGGGCAGATTTTGGGGCCATTTTCAGTCCGTTTTTGGTCCATTTTTTGGCAGATTTTGGGGCCATTTTTGGGCCGTTTTGGGCAGATTTTGGGGCCATTTTTAGTCCATTTTTGGTCCATTTTTTGGGCCGTTTTGGGCAGATTTTGGGGCCATTTTCAGTCCGTTTTTGGTCCATTTTTGGGCAGATTTTGGGGCCATTTTCAGTCCGTTTTTGGTCCATTTTTGGGCAGATTTTGGGGCCAGTTTTGGTCCATTTTTGGGCAGATTTTGGGGCCATTTTCAGTCCGTTTTTGGTCCATTTTTGGGCAGATTTTGGGGCCAGTTTTGGTCGGTTTTGGGGCCAGTTTTGGGCAGATTTTGGGTGGATTTGGGTCCGTTCTGGGCCCGCGGCGCTCACACTTGGAGGAGCGGCGGCCCAGGTGCTCGTTGTCCACCGTGTCGCTCGACCACTCGACCTTCTTGTCCGGCTTCCTCTTCCTCAGCTTCAGCGTCAGGCTGCGCTGCTCCTGCGGGGTCACACAGGGGTCAGGGGTCACACAGGGGTCAGGGGTCACACAGGGGTCACTCCGTGTCCCCTCAGCGTCAGGCTGCGCTGCTCCTGCGGGGCCACACAGGGGTCAGGGGTCACACAGGGGTCAGGGGTCACACAGGGGTCAGGGGTCACACAGGGGTCACTCCGTGTCCCCTCAGCGTCAGGCTGCGCTGCTCCTGCGGGGTCACACAGGGGTCAGGGGTCACACAGGGGTCAGGGGTCACACAGGGGTCACTCAGTGTCCCCCCAGCTTCAGCGTCAGGCTGCGCTGCTCCTGAGGGGTCAGCCAGGGGTCAAGGGTCAGCCAGAGGTCAGCCAGGGGTCAGAGGTCACACTGTGTCCCCAGGGGCCATTCCCAGTATCCAAACCCCTCCCAGTAACCCCAAACCCCATTCCCAGTACATCCCAGTAACCCCAAACCTCGCCCAGACAGTCCCAGTACATCCCAGTCCCTCCCAGTGCCCCCAAACCCTGCCCCAGTAACCCTAAATCCCTCCCAGTACATCCCAGTGACCCCAAACCCCATCCCAGTACCCTCATCCCCCATTCCCAGTACATCCCAGTGACCCCAAATGCCATCCCAGTACCCTCATCCCCCATTCCCAGTACATCCCAGTAACCCCAGTCCCTCCCAGTCCCCCCCAGTGACTCCAAACCCCATCCCAGTAACCCTAAATCCCTCCCAGTAACGTTGTCCCCCATTCCCAGTAATTCCCAGTAACCCCAGTTCCCTCCCAGTCCCCTTCCAGTCCCTCCCAGCAACCCCAAACCTCGCCCAGACAGTCCCAGTATATCCCAGTCGCTCCCAGTGACCCCAAACCCCATCCCAGTAATCTCATCCCCCATTCCCAGTACATCCCAGTGACCCCAGTCCCTCCCAGTCCCTCCCAGCAACCCCAAACCCCATC
Source organism: Lonchura striata (assembly GCF_046129695.1). Taxonomy (NCBI): domain Eukaryota; kingdom Metazoa; phylum Chordata; class Aves; order Passeriformes; family Estrildidae; genus Lonchura; species Lonchura striata. The sequence goes on along the minus strand of NC_134631.1, from coordinate 191,153 downwards.
CCAGTATATCCCAAATCCCTCCCAATCCCATCCCAGTCCCCCCAGTCCCTCCCAGTAACCCCAGTCCCTCCCAGTCCCTCCCAGTGACCCCAAACCCCTCCCAGTATATCCCAGTTCCCTCCCAGTCCCTCCCAGTAACCTCATCCCCCATTCCCAGTCCCTCCCAGTCTCCCCGCCCCCCCGGGCCGGTACCGGCTCGGGGTTCCCGCTCTCGGTGACGGTGGCGGTGCCGCAGCCGCCGCTCTCCGCCGTCTCCGCCATGGCCGCGGGGGGTCCCGGGGCTCCCGCCGCCACCGGGCCGGGCCGGGAGCGGAACCGGGCCGGGCCGAGGCCGCCCCCACTTCCGGTGCGCGGAGAGCGCCGCTTCCGGTGGGTGAAGCGGCGAATCCGCTCCCCCTGCGCGGCCACTTCCGGTGCGCGCAGAGCGCCGCTTCCGGTGGGCGCGGCGGAGAATCCGCTCCCCCTGCGCGGCCACTTCCGGTGCGCGGAGAGCGCCGCTTCCGGTGGGCCCGGCGGAGAATCCGCTCCCCCTGCGCGGCCACTTCCGGTGCGCGCCCAAGGGCACCGAATTCCCAAAAAAATCCCCAAAATTCCCCCAAAAAATCCCCAAATTCCGCCCCGAATTTGGGAGCGGGACGCTTCGATTCCTCTTCAAGCACCAAAATCTCAAAAACGGCCGAAAAATTCCCAAAACATCCCCCAAAGCACCAAAATATTCCAGAAAATGCCCCAAAAATCCCAAAAAATCCCTCCAAAAAATTCCCAAAAATTAAAAAAATATCCCCAAAAAACCCAAAATTCCTCCCTTAAGAATCCCCCAAAAATCCAAATGTCAGGAATCTTCCTTCTCCTGGAACCTGCGGGAAAAGGGGAGGGGTCAGGAGAAATTCGGGAAATTTGGGGTGAATTTTGGGGGAAAATTCGGGGTTTGGGGAAATTTGGGATTTCAGGGAAATGTGAGGGGTTTTTTGGGGAATTTTTGTGGCTTTTTGGGGTTTTTTTTGGGGATTATTTTGGGGGTGTTTCGGGGTTATTTTTGGGATAGGTCAGGGGATATATTGGGAATATTTTGGGGATATTTTGTGAATATTTTGGGGATATTTTGGGGAGATTCTGGCAATATTTAGTGGCTATTTTGGGAATATTTCAAGGATATTTCGGGGACATTTTGGGGATATTTTGGGAATATTTCGGGGATATATCAGGGATATTTTGGGAATATTTTGGGGATATTTTGGGGATATTTGGGGCTATTTTGGGAATATTTCAAGGATATTTTGGGGACATTTTGGGGACATTTCAGGGATATTTTGGGAATATTTCGGGGATATTTTGGGGATATTTGGGGCTATTTTGGGAATATTTCAGGGATATTTTGGGGACATTTTGGGGATATTTTGGGGATATTTTGGGGATATTTTGGGGATATTTTGGGGCTATTTGGGGCTCTCACCTGCAGCGGGGGCAGGTGTAAAAAACCGTCTGCCCCTCGTCGGCCGAGCGCATCTGGCGGGTGTGGAACCACATCCCCGAGTGGGCGCAGCGGGGACAGACCCTGTCCACCTAAAATTCAAATTATTCACCTCAAAATTCAAATTATTCACCCCAAAAATATCCCAAAATTCAAATTATTCACCCCAAAAATCCCATGAAATCCATGGGATCCCCGTGTGGAACCACATCCCTGGGTGGGCGCAGCGGGGGCAGATCCTGTCCACCTAAAATACCCAAAATTCAAATTATTCACCCCAAAAATATCCCAAAATTCAAATTATTCACCCCAAAAATCCCATGAAATCCATGGGATCCCCGTGTGGAACGACATCCCTGGGTGGGCACAGCGGGGACAGATCCTGTCCAGGTAAAACATCTAAAAATCAAATTATTCACCTCAAAAATATCCCAAAATCCCATTAATTCATCCCAAAAATCCCATTTTCACCCCCAAATCCCTTTTTAAGCCCGAAAATCCCATTAATTCACCCCAAAATTCCCATTTTTCACCTCAAAAATCTCTTTACCCTAAAATCAAAATTTTTTGGGGAATTTTTGGTCAAATTTTTGGGAAATTTTCTGGAATTTTTCTGGATTTTTTTGGGGGGGGGATTTTTTTTTTTCAAATTTTTGTCAATTTTGGGGGGAATTGTCTGTTTTTTTTTTTTTTAATTTTATAGGCATTTTTGTGGACTTTTTTTAAATTTTCAGGGAATTTTGTGGGATTTTTTCCTGGAAATTTTGGGGGGGGGGTTTGCAGGATTTTTTGGGGAATTTTTTTTTAATTTTGGGGGGAATTTTTTTGGAATTTTTGAATATTTTTTTTCTGGAATTTTGGGCTTTTTTTCGAGGGGGGTTTTTGGGGATTTTCTGAGAATTTTTTTGGAATTTTTTTTTAAATCTTGGGGATTTTTTTCTGGAATTTTGGGGGTTTTTTTGGGAATTTTGGGGGAATTTTTCTGGAAATTTTGGGGGATTTTTTGGGATTTGGGGGCCCCGCCCCCCCTCACCGTGGGTCCCTCCTGGGGGGCGGGGCCGGCGCTGCCCCTCCCCCCCCCGGCGAAGCTCAGCGAGGATCGGACGGGGCCCGGCCGCAGATCTGGGGAGAAAAACGCCAAAATCGGGAAAAACGTGGGGAAAATGGGGAGAAAACGGGGAAAATACGGGGAGAAATGGAGGAAAATGGAGGAAATCAGGAAAATTGGGGAATACAGGGGAAGTACAGGGAAAAACGGAAAAATTGGGAAAATCGGGGAAAAATACAGGGAAAATGGGGAAAAACTGGGGAAAATACAGGGAAAAAAGGGGAATATACAAGGAAAAACAAGGGAAAATTGGGGAAAAAGTGGGGAAATTTAGAATTTTGGGGGGAAATGGGGAAAAAGTCCTGATCATTGGAGACCACAGCGGGAGCAGCATTTCAATGGGATTTAATGGGATTTTAACGGGATTTTTTTCAGGATTTCTCTATTTCTTTGGGGATTTTTTTGGATTTTGGGTTTATTCTGGATTTATTTTGGGTTTTTTGCCCCAAACCTGAGCTCCGCAGGCCGAGCCCGCAGCGGGGGCAGGATTTCAATGAGATTTAATGGGATTTAATGGGATTTCAATGGGATTTTTTGGATTTTAACAGGATTTTTTCAGGATTTCTCGATTTCTTTGGGGATTTTTTTGGATTTTGGATTTTTTTGGGGTTTTTTTGCCCCAAACCTGAGCTCCGCAGGCCAAGCCCGCAGCGGGGGCAGGATTTCAATGAGATTTAATGGGATTTCAATGGGATTTTTTGGATTTTAATGGGATTTTTTCAGGATTTCTCGATTTCTTTGGGGATTTTTTTGGATTTTGGATTTATTTTGGGTTTTTTGCCCCAAACCTGAGCTCCGCAGGCCGAGCCCGCAGCGGGGGCAGGATTTCAATGAGATTTAATGGGATTTAATGGGATTTTAATGGGATTTTTTCAGGATTTCTCGATTTCTTTGGGGATTTTTTTGGATTTTGGATTTATTTTGGGTTTTTTGCCCCAAACCTGAGCTCCGCAGGCCGAGCCCGCAGCGGGGGCAGCGGCAGCAGCTGCCGGGGCCGGGCCGGGGCAGGACGGAGCCGCACTCGGGGCAGAATTCGGGGCGGGAGCGGAACCAGAACCGGGCCGGGGGCTCCATCCGGGGAACGGACCCGAAACGGCCAAAAACCTGTGAAAACAGCCCCGAAATACAGCAAAAATACAGCAAAATAGCCCAAAAATACAGCAAAAACTACCCCAAAACAGCCCCAAAAATTACCCCAAAAATACAGCAACACCAGCCTAAAAGTTACCCAAAAATACAGCAAAATCAGCCCCCAAAATTACCCAAAACTCCTGCAAAAAAAGCCCAAAAATACAACAAAAATACAGCAAAAATTACCCAAAAAAATACACCAAAACCAGCCCCAGAATACACCAAAAAAAGCCAAAAAATACACCAAAAACAGCCTCAAAATTGCACGAAAAACACCCAAAAAATACACCAAAACACCCCAAAATTATCCCAAAAGCTCTCAGAAAATGCACCTAAAACACACCAAAAATGAACCAAAAATGCTCCAACAAATCCCACAAAAACTCTCCCAAATCTGCCGCAAAATTCCCAAAGTCTCCCCAAATTCTCCCCGGAAATCCCAAATTTCCTCCAAAGTCTCCCAAAAATTCCCCCCAAAACTCTGCCTCCCCTCCCCCCCAAAATTTCCTCCAAAAACACCCAAAAAAATCCCCAAATTTCCCCAAATTCCCCCCAAAAATCCCAAATTTCCCCCCAAATCCTCCCAAAATTCCTCCCCTCCCTCCTCTGCCTCCCCTACCCCCAGAATTCCCAAAAAAATCCCCAAATTTCCCCAAAAAGCCCCAAAAATTCTCCCAAATCTGCACCACCCCTCCCCCACCTCCTCCCGGCGCCGCGCGGGAAACTCCGCCGGCCCCGCCCCTTCCCTGACGTCACTTCCGCTCCCTCCGCGACCCGGAAAGGGGAGCGCTTCATTAACGGCGCATCATTAATTAACGCGCTAATTAACCAGAAAAGGCGTGGCTTCGTGAGGGGGCGTGGCTGGATTTAATCTGCGTTAAAGGGGGCGTGGCTCTCGCCGCGCTCAAAGGGGGCGTGGCCACGCGTGAGGCCGCCTCATTTGCATCAACCGCGCGTCTTGGCGCGCTCGGATTGGCCGGCGGCGAGGGGGCGTGGCCTGGCGTCGCCATGGCGCCGCTTCCGCTGCGGCCGGACCGGAAGTGGCGGCGCTCGCGGCCGGACCGGAAGTGGCGGCGCTCGCGGCCGGACCGGAAGTGGCGGCGCTCGCGGGAAGGCGCCGCCGGTACGGGGGGGGGCGGGGGGGGCCGGGATTTTGGGGGAAATTTGGGGGTTTTTGGGACTTTTTGGGGGTTTCGGGGGGTCCCGGCGCTGGGGGGGAGCCCCCGGAGGTGCTGGGGGGGGAGGGGCGGCGGGCGCGGCCGCGTTTGGGATTTTTTGGGGATTTTTGGGGTTTTGGGGCCTTTTCTGAGGGGGAGCGGCTGAGCCCCAAAATGGCGGCGGGGGGAAATTTGGGGAAATTTGGGGAAATTTGGGGATTTTTTGGGGTTCCTTGGGAGGATTTTGGAATTAGTTTTTGGGGGGTTCATTGGGAATTTTTAGGGGATTTTTTTTTGGGTTTTGTGGGGGGGTTTGGGGTTTATTTGGAATTTTGGGGCTTTTTAAAGGGATTTATTTAGGAACTCTTGAGGATTTTTTTGGGAGGATTTGTTTGGATTTTTGGGGGGATTTGGGGTTTTTTTGGGGGCGTTTTGGAGAGCATTTTGGGATTTTGGGTGGAATTTTTTTGGAGATTTTTGGGGAGATTTTGGAGCTTTTCGAGGAGATTTATTGGGATTTTTTGGGGGGTTTTATTGGGAATTTTTTTGGGGATTTTGGGATTTTTTGGGGGGGATTTATTTAGATTTGTTGGGGTTTTAATTTTGGTATTTTTGGGTTTTTTTGGTTTTCCCTCCAACCCCTCCCCGAATTCAGAATTTTGGGAATTTTCATTTTTTCCCGTTTTTGTTCTTTTTCCCCAGGAGGTCCCGGCCCCGCCCCCCTCCAGGAGCCCCAAATTCCGGAATTTTGCCCCAAAATTCCCGAGGGAGCCTCGGGGGGGGAGGGGGGAGCCGGAGGCGGAGCCCCCTCCCCCACTGAGCGGCAGGTGAGGCGGGAGCGGGGGGAAAACGGGGCAAAAACGGGGGGAAATGGGCAAAAACGGGGGAAAAACGGGGGAAAATGGGCAAAAATGGGGAAAATGGGAAAAAAATGGGGAAAAACGGGAAAAAATGGGGAAAAACGGGGAAAAAATGGGGAAAAACGGGAAAAAATGGGGAAAAACGGGAAAAAATGGGGAAAAACGGGGGAAAATGGGCAAAAACGGGGGAAAACGGGAAAAAACGGGGGAAAACGGGAAAAAAACAGGGCAAAAACGCGGGAAATGGGAAAAAAATGGGGAAAAACGGGGGAAATGGGAAAAACGGGGCGAAAATGGGAAAAAACGGGAGAAAACGGGAAAAAAATGGGGAAAAACGGGGGGAAATGGGAAAAACGGGGCGAAAATGGGAAAAAACGGGAGAAAACGGGAAAAAAATGGGAAAAAACGGGGGAAAAATGGGGGGAAATGGGAAAAAATGGGGGGAAATGGGAAAAAACAGGAAAAAAATGGGGAAAAACGGGGGGAAATGGGTAAAAACAGGGAAAATGGGGGGAAATTGGGAGAAAATGGGGAAAAATGGGGGAAAACGGGAAAAAAAGGGAAAAAATGGGGGGATACGGGGAAAATGGGAAAAAATGGGCAAATATGGTTGAAAACAGGAAACACATGGGTCAAAAATGGGAAAAAAAGGAAAAAAGGGAAAAAATGGGGTAAATTGGGAAAAAATGGGGGAAAGTGGGAAAAAATGGGCAAAAACAGGAAAAAATGGGGGTAAAAAGGAATTTTGGGGGAAAATGGGGGAAATTGGGAAAAAATGGGCAAAAGTGGGGAATTTTGGGGTAAAAATGGGGGAAAAAACCGCAAGAAAAAAAAAGGGAATTAATGGGGGAAAACAGAGAAATTTGGGGAAAAACTAGGAGAAAAATTAGAATTTTTGGGGAAAAAAGAGGGGAAAACAGGAAAAAATGGAATCTCGGGTGTAAAATGGGAGGAATGGGGAAACTGAGAAAAAATGGGGGAAAAACGGGAAATAATGGGAAAAATGGAAAAAATGGGGGAAATTGGAAAAAAAAGGAAAAAATTGGGGGGAAATGGGGAAAAAAGGGGAATTTTTGGGAAAATCGGGGTAAAAGGGGCATTTTGGGAGGAAAATGGGGAAAAAAGGGAATTTTGGGAAAAAACGGGGAGAAAAATTGAATTTCGGGGGAAAAAGGAGGAATGGGAGAAAAATTTGAGTTTTGGGGAAAAAATGGGAATTTTGGGGAAAAAATGGGAATTTTGGGGAAAAATGGGGAGATAAATTGAATTTCAGGGGAAAAAGGAGAAAAGGGAGAAAAATTGGAGTTTTGGGGAAAAAATGGGAATTTTGGGGAAAAAAGTGGGAAAATTCGGCATTTTAGCCAAAAAAATGGGGAAAAAATGAAATTTTGGAGAAAAAAATCGGGAAAATCTGGAAATAAAGGAGAAAAAAATTGGAATTTTAGGAAAAAATTTGGGTCTCAGCATGGATTTGCCCAAAATTTGGGATTTTTTCTCTCAAAATCTGAATTATCTTGGATTTTCCCAGAATTTGAGAATTTTGTGCTGACAAAAATGGGAATTAGTACGGAATTTGCCCAAAATTTGGGATTTTCACCCCAAATTTGAATGATTTTGCATTTTTCTTCCGATTTGGGGGATTTTTGGCTGGCAAAAATTAGAATTAACGGGGAATTTTTGGCTAAAAATCCTCAAAAACTCCAAAATTTTGTGATTTTCACCCCCTCAACTCCCCAAGGACAGGGAAAAAAGGAGAAAAAATTCAATTTCCACCCAAAATATGTAAATTTTGGGGGGATTTGAGGCGATTTCATCACTTGGCCGCTGCCCAGAGGGGAAGGAAAATTCCCAATTCGCTGAGTCAGCAGCTCCAGCTGCAGCCCCGGCCACGCTCGGGGCAAAACTCCCCAAATTTGGGCAAAAACCCCAACATTCGGGCAAAAATCCCAATTTTTTGGGCAAAAATCCCAATTTTTGGAGCAAAAACCCCAAATTTTGGAGCAAAAATCTCAAATTTTGGACAAAAAACAAACAAATTTGGGGTCAAATCCCAGCAAACTTCCAGATTTCGGTTCAAAAATCCCAAATTTCGAAGAAATCCCGGAATTTTGGGGTGAAATTTCAGGATTTTGGCGCAGGTAAATCCCCCCCCATTTTTCCTGCTTGATTTTCCCCGTTCAAATCTGATTTTTCTCTTTTTTCCCTCCTTTTTTCTCTCTTTTTTTCCCTCTTTTCCTGCTTTTTTTGGGTGTTGTTTCCCCATTTTTGGGCTGTTTTTTCTCAGGGAATCCCCCCCAACTTCTCCCTTCTCTCTTTTCCCAAAAAATCCCATTTTTCTCTTTATTTTTCCCCTTTTTTTTCCCCTTTTCCCCTCCTTTTTTCCCCCTTAGCTTGTTTTTTTTGGGGCAATTTTTGGGGATTTTGGGCCATTTTAATTCCCCCAGGATTTTCCTTCTCCCCCCACCCCTCTGGCCCCATTTTTTGGGAAAAAATCCGATTTTTTGGGCTTTTTTTGCCCCTTTAATTCCCTTTTCCGGTGCTGACGTGGCCGGGGCAGAGTTTAACCCTTGAGCTCCCGCACTGGAGCCGCCCCAGAGAAATTCTCTTTTTTTCCCTTTTTTTTAAAAATTTTTCCTGCATTTTTTCCACTTTTCCAACTTTTTTTTAACCCTCTCATATTCCCCTTCATTTTTTAAGCCTTCCCGAGGTTTTTTTTCCCCTTTTTTTCTGGATTTTTTTAACCCTTTCCTGGATTTTTTCTCATTTTATTTTTAAAAATGAAATTTAATTCCTTAATTTCCCTTTTTTCTCTCCAATTTTTTTCTCTCTTTTCCTCTTTTTTTTCTCGTTTTCCCCTCTTTTTTCTCCTTTTTTCTCCTTTTTTTCTCCTTTTCCCCCTTTTTTTATCTTTTATCCCCCCCCTTCCTTAACCCCAAATTTCTTCACCATTTGGACTCTCAAATCCCAATTTCCATGAATTTGCCCCATTTTCTTTTTTCCTCTCTTTTAGACTGGAAAATCCTCCCTGGGTTAAAATTTCACAGGATTAAAAAATTAAAACTTAAATTTTGATTTGAAATTTCAATTTCACAGCATCGGAAATTAAAATTTAGCATCAAAACTATTTTAAAATTAATATTCCGCAGCATTTAAAATTAAAAATAATTTAAATTAATATTTAACAAGACTTAAGATTAAGTTTTAGCACTGGAATTAATATTTAACAAGATTAAAAATTAAATTTTAACAGGATCGGACTCTGCCCTTGAATTCCGGATCGGTGAGGGCTGAATTTGGGTTTTTTCTTTTTTTTTAAGGATTTTTGCCTCATTTTTAACAGAATTTTAAGGAATTTTTAGGATTTTTTTAATCTTCAGTGAAATTTGGGGTGAGAATCTCAAATTTCAATTTTTTCTCATTTTTTTAAACAATTCTGGGGCATTTTAAAGGGAATTTTTGCCAATTTTTTAATTTTGGGGGATTTTTAGGGACTTTTTCTTGTATATTTGATTTATTTTTATTTCTTTGAACCACAGGTTTTCACTTCCTCTTTTGGAAGGGATTTTGGGGGTAAAAAAGGGAATTTTGGGGCCTGGGATTTGGGTTTCTTTTGTACCCATAATTCAAAAATTGTGACTTTTCCCTCCATTTTTAACTCCAAATTTCTCTTTTCCCTCCTTTTTTGACCCTGTTTTTAACCCCAAATTTCTCTTTTCCGCCCCCAAATTTCTTTTTTAACCCAAATTTCTCTTTTTTAACCCTGAATTTTCTATTTCTCAATTTTCAACCCCAAATTTCTCTTCCCCCCTATTTCCTCCTCGTTTTTAACCCCAAATTTCAGGTTTTAACCCCAAATTTCTCTTTTTTAACCCCAAATTTCATTTTTCCCCCATTTCCAAGCCCAAATTTCATTTTTCCTCATTTTTACCCCAAATTTATTTTTTAACCCATTTTTCTCTTTTTTAATCCAATTTTCTTGTTTTTAACCCCAAAATCTTCTCTTTCACCCCCAAATTTCCCTTTCTCACCCCCAAATTCCCCTTTTTCCCACAAATTTCCCTTTTTCACCCCCAAATTTCTCATTTTCATCCCAAAATTCCTCATTTCCCCTCCCAAATCCCTCTTTTTCCCAAAAAAATCCCCATTTTTCCCCCCAAATTCCCCTTTCCCCCCCCAATTTCCCCTTTTTCACCCAAATTTCTCCTTTTTCCTCTCAATTTTCTTTTTTACCCCAAATGTTTTTCCCCCCAAATTTCCCTTTTTGACCCTCAAATTTCCCTTTCTCACCCCCAAAATTCTCATTTTCACCCCAAAATTTCTTATTTTCCGCCACAAATTTCCCTTTTCCCCCCAAATTTCTCATTTTCACCCTGAAATTTCTCAGTTTCCCCCCAAATTTCCCTTTATCACCCCCAAATTCCCATTTCCCCCTGATTTCCCGTTTTTAACCAATCCCCCCCATTTTCCCCCCCATAATTTCCCCATTTTTAACCAATCCCCCCCATTTCTCCCCTAATTCCCCATTTTTCACCAATCCCCCCGTTTTCTCCCCATTTTTAACCAATCCCCCCGTTTTCTCCCCAATTCCCATTTTTCACCAATCCCCCGTTTTCCCCCCATTTTTAACCAATCCCCCATAATTTCCCCATTTTTCACCAATCCCCCCAATTCCCATTTTTCACCAATCCCCCATTTCTCCCCATTTTTAACCAATCCCCCAATTCCCATTTTTCACCAATCCCCCGTTTCTCCCCATTTTTCACCAATCCCCCCATAATTTCCCCATTTTTATCCAATCCCCCCAATTCCCATTTTTCACCAATCCCCTGTTTTCCCCCGTTTTTCCCCAATCCCCGTTTTCCCCCATTTTTCACCAATCCCCCCGTTTTCTCCCCAATTCCCGTTTTTCACCAATCCCCCCATTCTCACCCCATAATTTCCCCATTTTCCCCCAATCCCCCATAATTCCCCCGTTTTTCACCAGTGCCCGTTTCTCCGTCCCGCAGCCGCATGTGAAGCATGCCGCGGCAGGGCCGCCTGGCGCTGCTGGGCGCGGCGCTGCTGCTGGCGTGGCACGGGCTGCTGCTGCTGCTGCTGCGGGGCCGCGCCGCGCCGCCGCCGCCGCTGCCGGCGCAGCTGCTGCGCCTGGCGCAGGACGCCGAGGCCGAGCTGCGGCTGCAGCGCGACCTGCTGCTGCAGATCCAGCGCCTGGGCCGCCCGCGCCGCCGCGGCGCGCCGGAACCCTCCGGAAGCGCACCGAAACCCGCCCGCGGCACCGCCGAGCCGCCGGTGATCCCGGTGCTGGTGCTGGCCTGCGACCGCAGCTCGGTGCGGCGCTGCCTGGACAAGCTGCTGCGCTACCGGCCCAGCGCCCGGCGCTTCCCGGTGATCGTGTCGCAGGACTGCGGCCACGCCGAGACGGCGGCCGTCATCGCCTCCTACGGCGCCGCCGTGGCGCACATCCGGCAGCCCGAGCTCGGCGACGTGCCGGTGCCGCCGGAGCACCGCAAGTTCCAGGGCTACTACCGCATCGCGCGGCACTACCGCTGGGCGCTGGGCCAGGTGTTCCGCACCTTCCGCTACCGCGCCGCCATCGTGGTGGAGGACGACTTGGAGGTGGCGCCGGATTTCTTCGAGTACTTCCAGGCGGTGCTGCCGCTGCTGCGCGAGGACCCCACGCTGTGGTGCGCCTCGGCGTGGAACGACAACGGCAAGGCGGCGCTGGTGGACGCCGGGCGCGCCGAGCTGCTCTACCGCACCGACTTCTTCCCCGGCTTGGGCTGGCTGCTGCTGGCCGAGCTCTGGGACGAGCTGGAGCCCAAGTGGCCGCCGGCGTTCTGGGACGACTGGATGAGGCGGCCGGAGCAGCGGCGCGGCCGCGCCTGCGTCCGGCCCGAGGTGTCCAGGACGATGACGTTCGGCCGCAAGGGCGTCAGCCACGGCCAGTTCTTCGACCAGTACCTGAAGTTCATCAAACTCAACGACCGCTTCGTGCCTTTCACCCAGCTGGACCTGTCCTACCTCAAGCGCGACGCCTACGAGCGCTCCTTCCTGCCGCAGGTGTACGGCGCGCCCGAGGTGGGCCTGGAGCAGCTCCGCGACGAGCCGGCGCCGGGCCCGGGCCCCGTGCGCCTCCAGTACCGCGGCCGCGACTCCTTCAAGGCCTTGGCCAAGGCCTTGGGCCTCATGGACGACCTCAAGTCCGGCGTCCCCCGCGGCGGCTACCGCGGCGTGGTCAGCCTGGTGTGCCGCGGCCGCCGCGTCTTCCTGGCGCCGCCCTCGGACTGGACGGGCTACGACCCCTCCTGGAGCTGAGCGCGGCTTCCGGGGGGTTTGGGGGGTTTTTGGGGGGGTTCGCTGGGTTTGTGTTGGGGTTTGGGGGGGTTTTTGCAGAATAAAAGGATGAGAAACGCTGCACGGGAGGAACGGCGTTGTCGCCTCTGAATTCTGTGTCCCCATCAAGTTAAAAATTGGTTAAATTGGTTAAATTCAAATTCCAGTTGTTGAAAAACAGTTCTAGGGCTAAATTTGGGGGTTTTTGGGGTTTTTGCAGAATAAAACAATGAGAAACGCTGCACGGGAGGAACGGCGTTGTCCCCTCTGAATTCTGCGTCGCCGCCGCTCCCATCGAGTTAAAAATTGGTTAAATTGGTTAAATTCAAATTCCAGTGGTTGAAAAGGGACTTTCAGGGCTGAATTTGGGGTTTTTTGGGGGTTTTTGCAGAATAAAACAATGAGAAACGCTGCACGGGAGGAACGGCGTTGTCGCCTCTGAATTCTGCGTCGCCGCCGTTCCCATCGAGTTAAAAATTGGTTAAAATTGGTTAAATTCTAAATTCCAGTGGTCTAAAAGCAACTTTTAGGGCTAAATTTGGGGTTTTTTTGGGTTTTTTGCAGAATAAAACAATGAGAAACGCTGCACGGGAGGAACGGCGTTGTCGCCTCTGAATTCTGTGTCCCCATCAAGTTAAAAATTGGTTAAATTGTTAAAATTGGTTAAATTCTAAATTCCAGTGGTTGAAAAAGCAACTTTTAGGGCTAAATTTGGGTTTTTTTTGGGGTTTTTGCAGAATAAAAGGATGAGAAACGCTGCACGGGAGGAACGGCGTTGTCGCCTCTGAATTCTGTGTCCCCATCAAGTTAAAAATTGGTTAAATTGTTAAAATTGGTTAAATTCAAATTCCAGTGGTTGAAAAACAGTTCTAGGGCTAAATTTGGGGGTTTTTTGGGGGGGTTTTTGCAGAATAAAACAATGAGAAACGCTGCACGGGAGGAACGGCGTTGTCGCCTCTGAATTCTGTGTCCCCATCAAGTTAAAAATTGGTTAAATTGTTAAAATTGGTTAAATTCAAATTCCAGTGGTTGAAAAAGCGACTTTTAGGGCTAAATTTGGGGGGTTTTTGCAGAATAAAACAATGAGAAACGCTGCACGGGAGGAACGGCGTTGTCACCTCTGAATTTTGCATCACCGCCGTTACCATCGAGTTAAAAATTGGTTAAATTGGTTAAATTCAAATTCCAGTGTTTGAAAAACATTTCTAGGGCTAAATTTGGGGGTTTTTTTGGGGTTTTTGCAGAATAAAACAATGGGAAATGCTGCAAGGGAGGAACGGCGTTGTCGCCTCTGAATTCGGCCTCGTTCCTCTCCCGCCGTTTGAGCATCACTCCCCCCTCACAGCTCTTTATATACCCCGCGCGGATCCCGCCCCTCGCCGCCATTGGCTGGTTTTCCCGCCCAAACCGCACCGCTCATCCCGATTGGCTGCGCGCCTCGTCACTCTTTGCTTCTCGCGCGCTGATTGGTCAGAGCGGCGCTGAGGGCCGATCCCCCTTTATTCCCTCACGGCCCCGATCTCGGCGCGGCTTTCGCCTCGTTATTTTATTTTTATTTTTATTTATTCTTGGTTAAATTCCTGTGAGGCGGCCCCGCGCTCCCTTGGCGGCAGCGGCTCCGGCCCTTGCCCGGGCCCGCTCCTCCCCGGCCATTTTTGGGCTTCTTGCCCCTCACAAACCCCCCCCGCCATGCAGAGCCCGCCCCTCGCTCCTATTGGCTGATTTTCCCGCCCAAACCGCACCGCTCATCCCGATTGGCTGCGCGCTCCGTCACTCTTTGTTTCCCGCGCGCTGATTGGTCAGGGAGGCGCTAAGGGGCGATGTCCCTTTATTCCCTCACAGCTCCAATTTTTTTTTTTTTTTTTTTTTTAAATATTTTAATTTTTATTTAATTTTTTTGCGTTAAATTCCTGTGAAGCAGCCCCGGTGTCGGAGGAGAGCGGGGAGGGGATGAAGATGAGGAAGAGGAGCAGGAAGAACAGGGTGGGGATGAAGATGGAGGAGGAGGAGGAGGAAGAGCTGGGGATGAAGCTGAGGAAGAGGAGGAAGAGCAGGGTGGGGATGGAGGATGAAGAGGAGGAGGAGGAGATGAAGATGAAGATGAGGATGAAGACGAAGAGGAGGAGGAGGAGGAGGAGGAGGAGGAAGAGCTGGGGATGCAACTGAGGAAGAGGAGCAGGAAGAGCAGGGTGGGGATGAAGAGGAGGAGGAGGAGGAGGAAGAGGAGGAGGAGGAGGAAGAGGAGGAGGAGGAGATGAAGATGAAGATGAGGATGAAGAGGAAGAGGAGGAAGAGGAAGAGGAGGAGGAAGAGCTGGGGATGCAGCTGAGGAAGAGGAGGAAGAGCGGGGTGGGGATGAAGAGGAGGAGGAGGAGGAGGAGCTGAGGATGAAGCTGAGGATGAAGAGGAGGAGGAGGAGGAGGAGGAGGAGGAGGAGGAGGAGGAAGAGCTGGGGATGCAGCTGAGGAAGAGGAGGAGGAGGAAGAGCTGGGGATGCAGCTGAGGAAGAGGAGGAAGAGCAGGGTGGGGATGAAGAGGAGGATGAAGAGGAGGAGGAGGAGATGAAGATGAAGATGAGGATGAAGACGAAGAGGAAGAGGAGGAGGAGGAGGAAGGGCCGGCCCCGCCCCTGGGGCGGCACTTCCTGGGTCAGCGGCGGCGGCTCCGCTCGGAGCGGCCTCGGCCCGGGGGTCCCGGGGGGTCCCGGGGGGTCCCGGGGGGTCCCGGGGGGTCCCGGGGGGGTCCCGGGGGTCCCTCCGGGGGTCCCGAGCCCCCCGTGCCCGGCCCGGGGCGAGCGGAGCCGGCGGCGCCATGCAGGAGAGCTACGAGGCGCTGATGCTGCTGGGTGAGCGCAGGGTTAGCCCCCTCCCCAAATTCCCCCTCCCCGAAATCCCCATCCCCGAAATCCTCCCCAAAATCCCCATCCCTAAAATCCCCATCCCCAAATTCCCCCTCCCCAAAATCCCCCTCCAGAAAATCCCCATCCCCAAAATCCTCCCCAAATTCCCCCTCCCCAAAATCCCCCTCCACAAAATCCTCCCCAAAATCCCCCTCCCCAAAATCCTCCCCAAAATCCTCCTCCCCAAAATCCTCCCCAAAATCCTCCCCAAATTCCCCCTCCCCAAATTCCCCATCCCCAAATTCCTCATCCCCGAAATCCTCCCCAAAATCCCCATCCCCAAAATCCCCCTCCTCAAAATCCCCATCCCCAAAATCCCCCTCCCCAAAATCCTCCCCAAAATCCTCCTCCCCAAAATCCTCCCCAAATTCCCCATCCCCAAAATCCTCCTCTTCCCCAAAATCCTCCTCCCCAAAATCCCCATCCCCAAAATCCCCATCCCCAAAATCCCCCTCCACAAAATCCTCCCCAAAATCCCCATCCCCAAAATCCCCCTCCACAAAATCCTCCCCAAAATCCCCATCCCCAAAATCCCCCTCCACAAAATCCTCCCCAAAATCCCCCTCCCCAAATTCCCCCTCCCCAAAATCCTCCCCAAAATCCCCCTCCCCAAATTCCCCATCCCCAAAATCCCCCTCCACAAAATCCTCCCCAAAATCCCCCTCCCCAAAATCCCCATCCCCAAAATCCCCCTCCACAAAATCCTCCCCAAAATCCCCCTCCCCAAATTCCCCATCCCCAAAATCCCCCTCCCCAAAATCCTCCTCTTCCCCAAAATCCCCCTCCCCAAAATCCCCATCCCCAAAATCCCCTCCTCCCCAAAATCCCCCTTCCCAAATTCTTCCTCCCCAAATTCCCCCTCCCCAAAATCCCCCTCCTCAAATTCCTTCTCCTCCCCAAAATCTTCCCAAATCCCCCTCCCCAAATTCCTTCTCCTCAAATCCAAAATATCTCCCCAAATAACCCCCCCTAAAATCCCCCTCCCCAAAATCCCCCTCCCCAAAATCCTCCCCCAAAATAATGCCCCCTAAATTCCCCCTCCCCAAATTCCCCTCCTCAAAATCCTCCTCCAAAATCCTCCTCAAAATTCCCCTCCCCAAAATAACCCGCTCAAAATTCCCCTCCCCAAAATCCCCTTCCCCAAAACAACCCCCCCAAAATCCTCCCCCGAAGCAACAACTCCAAAATCCCCTCCCCAAAATCCCTCTCCCTAAAATCTTCCCCAAAAACAAATAAAAATTTGGATAAACTTTATTTTTTTACCTGGAACCCTCTGGCAGGAAGCCGTGACCCCCCCAAAACTGTGACCCCCCAGATTTCCCCTCTGATTCCCCGTTTTTGGGGTTTTTTGGCAGATTTCCCCTCTGATTTCCTATTTTTGGGTTTTTTGGCAGATATCCTTTCTGATTCCCCATTTTTGGGCAGATTTCCCCTCTGATTTTGGGGATTTTTGGGCAGATTTCCCCTCTGATTTTGGGTTTTTTTGGCACATTTCCCCTCTGATTTCCCATTTTGGGGATTTTTGGGCAGATTTCCCCTCTGATTCCCCGTTTTTGGGCAGATTTCCTTTCTGATTCCCTGTTTTTGGGCAGATTTCCCCTCTGATTTTGGGGTTTTTGGGCAGATTTCCCCTCTGATTTTGGGGTTTTTTGGCAGATTTCCCCTCTGACTCCCCGTTTTTGGGTTGTTTGGCAGATTTCCCCTCTGATTTCCCATTTTGGGGATTTTTGGGCAGATTTCCCCTCTGATTTTGGGTTTTTTTGGCACATTTCCCCTCTGATTTCCCATTTTGGGGATTTTTGGGCAGATTTCCCCTCTGATTTTGGGTTTTTTTGGCACATTTCCCCTCTGATTTCCCATTTTGGGGATTTTTGGGCAGATTTCCCCTCTGATTTCCCATTTTGGGGATTTTTGGGCAGATTTCCCCTCTAATTTTGTTTTTTTTTGGCACATTTCCCCTCTGATTTCCCATTTTGGGGATTTTTGGGCAGATTTCCCCTCTGATTTTGGGGTTTTTTGGGCAGATTTCCCCTCTGATTTTGGGTTTTTTTGGCTGATTTCCCGTTTTATTTCCCATTTTTGGGTTCTTTGGCAGATTTCCCCGTCGCCAGGCCCGTGCTCGTGTCCCGGCCGGAGCCCGAGGAGGAGCTGGGGGTGCCGGACCCCAACGACTCCAAGGAGTGGCAGATCCTCAGGGTGGCCCCCCCAGGTGAGCCCGGACCCCCTTTGCTTCCTCATTTTTATTTCCCCAATTTTTATCCCCAAATCCCTTTTTTCCCTTTATCCCCTTTTCTGCCCTCATCCATTTTTAATTTTTTTATTCCCCTTTTTTTCACCCCATCTTCTTTTTTCCCCAATCCTTTTTTTCCTTTATCCCCTTTTTTTTCCCTCATACATTTTTCTTTTTTATTCCCTTTTTTCTCCTCATCCCTTTTTTCCCCTTTATCCCCTTTTCCACAAATTCTCTATCCCCCCCATTTTTTTCCCAAATCCCTTTTTTCTTTTTTATTCCCCTTTTTTTCCTCCTCATGCCCCTTTTTTCCCAAATCTCTTTCCCCCCTTATCCCCCATTTTTTCTCATTTCCACATTATTTTCCCCATTATTTTCCCCATTTTCCCCATTTTTTTCCCAATTTTCCCCCATTATTTTCCCATTATTTTCCCCCATTATTTTCCCCATTTTCCCCCATTATTTACCCCATTTCCCCCATTATTTTCCCCATTTCCCCCTTATTTTTCCCCATTTCCCCCATTATTTTCCCCATTATTTTTCCCCATTATTTTCCCCATTTCCCCCATTATTTTTGCCATTATTTTTCCCCATTATTTTCCCCATTTCCCCCATTATTTTCCCCATTTCCCCCATTATTTTCCCATTATTTTCCCCATTATTTTCCCCATTTCCCCCATTATTTACCCCATTTCCCCCATTATTTTCCCCATTTCCCCCTTATTTTTCCCCATTTCCCCCATTATTTTCCCCATTATTTTTCCCCATTATTTTCCCCATTTCCCCCATTATTTTCCCCATTATTTTCCCCATTTCCCCCATTTTTCCCCCCATTTCCCCCCATTATTTTTCCCATTATTTTCCCCATTATTTTCCCCATTTTCCCCATTATTTTCCCCATTTCCCCCCATTATTTTTCCCATTATTTTCCCCATTATTTTCCCCATTTTCCCCATTATTTTCCCCATTTCCCCCCATTATTTTCCCCATTATTTTCCCCATTTCCCCCATTATTTTCCCCATTATTTTCCCCATTATTTTCCCCATTTCCCCCCATTATTTTCCCCATTTCCCCCCATTATTTTCCCCATTTTCCCCCATTTTTCCCCCCATTTCCCCCCATTATTTCCCCCATTATTTTTCCCCATTATTTTCCCCATTTCCCCCATTTTTCCCCCCATTTCCCCCCATTATTTTTCCCATTATTTTCCCCATTATTTTCCCCATTTCCCCCACTATTTCCCCCATTTTCCCCCATTATTTCCCCCATTTTCCCCCATTATTTCCCCCATTTCCCCCACTATTTCCCCCATTTTTCCCCATTTCCCCCACCCCAAATTTCCCCGTCTTTTCCCCGTATTTCCTCATTATTCCCCATTCCCTGGGATCGCCCCAAATTCCCCCAAATTCCCCCAAATTTCCTCTCGTCCCCAGACTCCGCCCCCCCGAGCGACGACGACTCCGCCCCCGCCGCCGACTCCGCCCCCGAGGCCGAAGTCTCCGCCCCTCCCCCCACGCCCGACTCCCTGCTCCTCCTCCTCCTCCCCTCCCCCTCCCCGTCCCCTCCCCCCGCCCCGCCCCTCCCCCCTCCCGGGGGGCGTGGCTCGGGCAGGGGGCGTGGCCAGCGCGGGCGGGGCCGCGGGCGGGGCGCGCACCTGAGCCGCCGGCGCTTCACCTGTGCGGAGTGTGGGCGGGGCTTCAGCTACAGCTCCGCCTTCCTCAAGCACCGCCACGCCCACGGGGAGGAGCCGGGCGGCGGCGGGAGGAGGAGGAGGAGGAGGAGGAAGGCGGGGCCGGGGCGGGGCTGCGCCCGCTGCGGGGCGGGGCTGGGCCAGGGACACGCCCCCCCGGCGCACCTGAGCGGACGCGCCCCGGACACGGGCCTCACCTGGGACACGCCCCTCACCTGGGACACGCCCACGGCCCTCACCTGGGACACGCCTGGCAGCGGTGCCACGGCCCTCACCTGTGCCACGCCCCTCACCTGTGCCACGCCCGTCACCTGTGCCACGCCCACGGCCCTCACCTGTGACACGCCCCTCACCTGTGACACGCCCACGCCCCTCACCTGTGACACGCCCCTCACCTGTGACACGCCCCTCACCTGTGACACGCCCACGCCCCTCACCTGTGACACGCCCACGCCCCTCACCTGTGCCACGCCCACGCCCCTCACCTGGGATACACCTGGCAGCGGTGCCACGCCCCTCGCCCGTGACACACCCCTCACCTGTGACACGCCCCTCACCTGTGACACGCCCCTCACCTGTGACACGCCCCTCACCTGTGACACGCCCCTCGCCCGTGACATGCCCACGGCTCTCACCTGGGACACACCTGGCAGCGGTGCAATGCCCCTCACCTGTGCCACGCCCCTCACCTGTGCCATGCCCACGCCCCTCACCTGTGACACGCCCATGCCCCTCACCTGTGCCATGCCCCCCACCTGTGCCACGCCCACAGCCCTCACCTGTGATACACCTGACAGAGGTGCCACGCCCCTCACCTGTGCCACGCCCCTCACCTGTGACAGACCTAGTGCTGCCACGCCCACTGGTGTCACGCCCCTCACCTGTGACACGCCCCTCACCTGCGGGGATTGTGGGCGGGGCTTCGGGGGAAGCTCCGCCCTCCTCCGGCACCAGCGGCTGCACCTGGGCTGAAAGGGAGCGGGACCGGGGAAAATCCGGAACTGGAACCGGGACCGGGACTGGGAAAGAGCCAGAACCAGGACTGGAACCGGGACCGGGACTGGGAAAGAACCAGAACCAGGACTGGAACCGGGACCGGGATTGGGATCAGGACCAGGGAAAATCCGGAACTGGAACCGGAACCGGGACTGGGAAAGAACCAGAACCGGGACTGGAACCGGGACCGGGACTGGGAAAGAACCAGAACCAGGACTGGAACTGGGACCGGGATTGGAACCGGAACCAGGATTGGAACCAGGATCAGGGAAAATCCGAACTGGAGCTGGAACCGGGTCCAGGACCAGGGAAAATCCGGAACCAGAACTGGGACCTGGACTGGGAAACTCTGGAACTGGAACTGGAACCGGGACCGGGACACAACCAGAACCAGAACTGGAACCGGGACTGGGACTGGATGGGACCGGGACCAGGGAAACTCTGGATCCAGAACTGGGACCAAGAAAACTCCGGAACTGGAACTCGGACCTGGACTGGGACCAGGAAAACTCCGGAACTGGAATCAGGACTGGGAAATAACTGGAACTGGATTCCTCTGGAAGCAGACCGGGACTGGAACCAGGACCGGGAAACGTCCAGGACCAGAACCAGGAGCCTCCAGAACCGGGACCGGGACCCCCCGGAACCGGGGCCGAGCCCCCCCGGGCCGGAGGGGCAGGAGGGGGAAGGACTCTCGGGGACGTTTCCGTGCCCGCGGTTTTGGGGGGACCCGGGACCCCCAAATCCATTCCAGCCCCCCTCCAATCCATTCCGGACCTTTGGAATCCGTTCCTGACACCCCAAATTCATTCCGGACCCCCGAAAATCCATTCCTGACAACCCGGAATCCATTCCTGACCTCAGGAATCCATTCCAGACCCTCCAAAATCCATTCCGGACCTCTCAAATCCATTCCGGACCCACCAAATCCATTCTGGACCCCTCCAAAATCCATTCCAGATTCTTGGGAATCCATTCCAGGCCCCCCGAATCCATCCCGGACCCTCGGCCGACCCCTCCCCCCCTCCGCTGCTCGGGACCCCTCCGGTGTCACCACGGGGGGACCAAAATTGGGGAAAACGACCCCAAAACCTCCGTGGGGGGCGCCCCCCGCCCCTCCCCCCTCAGTAAAGACCCCTCCATGTCCGCCGGCCGCAGTGGGATCTGTGCCCCTCCCCCCCCCCCAAATATTTGGGGTTTTGGGGAGGGGTTGCGGTGGGGGAGGGGAGGGTGGGAACAGCGTTAAAACCGCCCCTCCCCCCCCCGAAATCAAACCGGGCTGAATTTTGGGCGGTGGGGGCGGGGCCTGGGGGTTGTGGGGGGGTCTTTCCGCCCCCTCCCCCCCCATAAAAATGTTTTGGGGAGGGGTCGCGATGCGGGTGGGGGGGGATGGGAACAGCGCTAAACACGCCCCTCCCCCCCCCCTCCATTAAATTAAACCGGGTTAAATTTCGGGCGGTGGGGGCGGGGCGGGGGCGGAGCCCGAGGGTGGGGGAGGGGTCTGTCCACCCCCTCCCCCTCCCCAATTTCCCCCGGCCCTCCCCCCCCCCCGGGGGTTGAACTTCCTGGGTCAGCGCCGCCGCCTCCTCCATTGTCCGGGCGGCCGCGGCGGCGGCGGCGGCCCCGGGGGTCGCGGGACCCCCGCCCGGCTCCTCGGGGCATTTTGGGGGCGGTTCGGGGTTTTTTGGGGGCGGTTCGGGGATTTTTGGGGGCGGTTCGGGGTTGGTTGGGGTTTTTTTTGGGGGGGGGCGATGTCGCCGAAGCGCTGGCGGGGTGGGGGAGGGGCGGGGGGCGCGGGGACCCCGCAGGGGGAGGGGCGGGGTGGGGGAGCACCCGAGGGGGGGAGGGGCGGGAGGAAGAGGAAGGAGACGGTGGCGGTGAGGAGGGGGGCGGGGGGCGCGGAGCACCCCAACATCTGCGTGGAGTGCGGGCAGAGCTTCGCCCGCAGCGCCGCGCTGGCCGAGCACCGCACTGACCACAGCAGCGGTCAGCGGGGCTCCGGACAGAGCAGTGACCACGGCAGCGGTCAGCAAAGGGGCTCCGGACACGGCACTGACCACAGCAGCGGTCAGCGGGGCTCCGGACAGAGCAGTGACCACAGCAGCGGTCAGCAAAGGGGCTCCGGCCACGGCACTGACTGCAGCAGCGGTCAGCGGGGCTCCGGACACGGCACTGACCACAGCAGCGGTCAGCAAAGGGGCTCCGGCCACGGCACTGACTGCAGCAGCGGTCAGCGGGGCTCCGGACAGAGCACTGACCACAGCAGCGGTCAGCGGGGCTCCGGACAGAGCACTGACCACAGCAGCGGTCAGCAAAGGGGCTCCGGCCACGGCACTGACTGCGGCAGCGGTCAGCACAGTGGATCTGGACAGTCAGACCATGGCAGTGGTCAGTGGCGAGACTCTGGACATGGCACTGACCACAGCAGTGGTCAGCAGGATCGTGGCAGTGGCCAGTGGGGAGCTTCTGGACAGAGTGACCACAGCAACGGTCAGCGGGGCAGATCCAGACAGTTGGACGTGCGTGGAGATGGACAAAGGGTCAGCAGTGGTCAGCGGGGTGGCTCCGCACAGCCAGACCATGGCAGCGGTCAGCGGGGCTGCTCCGGACAGAGCAGTGACCACGGCAGCGGTCAGCGGGGCTCAGGACAGCTGGACCATGGCAGCGGTCAGCGCGGCTCCGCACAGCCAGACCATGGCAGCGGTCAGCGGGGCTGCTCCAGACAGAGCAGTGACCACGGCAGCGGTCAGCGGGGCTCAGGACAGCCGGACCACGGCAATGGTCAGCGCGGCTCAGGACAGCCAGACCACGGCAATGGTCAGTGTGGCTCAGGACAGCCGGACCACACCGGCGATGACCACCCCAGCCCCGCCCAGCGGCTCAAGGCTGACCGCCGGCCCCACGCCCAGCGTCCACTGTCGCGCCCGGAGCGCGGCCGAAGCGCCGGCCCACGCCGGCAGCGCCGCGCCCGGCCCCACGAGTGCGCCGACTGCGGCAAGCGCCTGGAGCCGGCGGCGGGCAAACCGCGCCGCGCCAAAACCGCCAAACCCAGCACCAAGAGCGGCGTGGCCAACACGTGCGGCGAGTGCTGGCAGAGCTTCGGGCAGAGCTCGGACCTGGTGAAGCACCTGCGCATCCACACCGGCGAGAAGCCGTACGCCTGCGGCCACTGCGGCAAGCGCTTCAACGTCTCCTCCAACCTGATCCGGCACCGGCGCATCCACACCGGCGAGCGGCCCTACGGCTGCGGCGACTGCGGCAAGCGCTTCACCGACAAGTCCACGCTGACACAGCACCGGCGCATCCACACCGGCGAGAAGCCGTACGCCTGCGGCCACTGCGGCAAGAGCTTCAGCCGCAGCTCGCACCACAAGCGGCACCAGCGCACCCACGCCGGGCTGCCGGCGGGCGCGGCCGGGGGGCTCGCGGGGATCGCGGGGATCACTGGGATTACTGGGATTACTGGTGGCGGTGGTACTGGTACCATTAGCGGTGTTGCCGGTGTTGGTGGTGGTGCTACCGGTGCCATTACCGGCGTTACTGGTGTTACTGGTGCTGTTACCGGTGTCACTGGTGGTGTTACTGGTGTTACCGGTGTTACCAGTGCTGTTACTGGTGTTACTGGTGCTGTTATTGGTGTTACCAGTGGTGTTACTGGAGTTACTGGTCCTATTACAGGTGCCGTTACTGGTGCCGTTACTGGTGTTACCGGTGCCGTTACTGGTGTTACCGGTGCCGTTACTGGTGTTACTGGTGCTGTTACTGGTGTTACTGGTGCCGTTACTGGTGTTACTGGTGCCGTTACTGGTGTGGCCGCGGTGCTGCCGCCCATCTGGGCCTACCCCAGCCAGGCTTGCTGAGGGGGAAAAAAAAAAAAAAAAAAGATTTGGAATTTTTTTTTGGTGGTTTTTGGGGTTTTTTCCCGGTTCGGGTTTTAATTGAATCCTGGTTGTGGTTGGAGCGTTTTGGGCCCGGTTCAAATCCCAGTCCGAGTCCAAATCCCAATCCCAGTCCAAATCCCGGTCCCAGTCCAAATCCCAGTCCAAATCCCGATCCCAGTCCAAATCCTGATCCCAGTCCAAATCCGGATCCCAGTTTTGATCCCAGTCCAAATCCGGATCCCAGTCCAAATCCCAGTCCCAGTCCAAATCCCGATACCAGTTTTATCCCGATCCCAGTCCAAATCCGGATCCCAGTCCAAATCCCAATCCCAGTCCAAATCCCAATCCCAGTCCAGATCCCGATCCCAGTCCAAATCCCGATCCCAGTTTTGATCCCGGTCCAAATCCCAATCCCAGTTTTGATCCCAGTCCAAATCCCGATCCCAGTTTTGATCCCAGTCCCACCCCAAACCCCCTGGACCCCCACCCCAATTCCCAAAGCCCCGCCCCCTTTGATGACATCACCCCACGCGATGACGTCACAGTGATGTCACAACGCCCCGCGGGTTTGGGGGGGTTTATTAAAAGCTGGGGGGGGAAATTTGGCAAAATCCGCGCCCCCTCCCCAAAATAAATACACGGCATCCGGGGGCGGGGCTTGGCTGCGGCAGCCAATCAGCTCCGGCCACGCCCGGGCGGGGGTCACGGCCCGGTCCCGCTATGGGGCACAGGGGGTCACTGTGGGGTCAGGCCGGGACCACTTGGGGGTCAGGCCGGGACCACTTGGGGGTCAGTTGTGGCCACACTTGGGGGTCAGTCCAGCGCCACTTGGGGGTCACTCCAGGCCACACTTGGGGGTCACTTCGAGCCACACTTGGGCGTCAGTCCAGGCCACACTTGGGGGTCAGTCCAGCCCCACTTGGGGGTCAGTCCAGGCCACACTTGGGGGTCAGTTGTGGCCACACTTGGGGGTCACTCTGGGCCACACTTGGGGGTCAGTCCAGGCCACACTTGGGGGTCACTCCAGGCCCACTTGTGGGTCACTTGTGGCTGCACTTGGGGGTCACTCCGGGCCCCACTTGGTGGTCACTTGTGGCTGCACTTGGGGGTCACTCCGGGCCCCACTTGGGGGTCAGTCCAGCCCCACTTGGGGGTCAGTCCAGGCCACACTTGGGGGTCAGCCCCACATCCCACCATGGGTCACTTTTGTCCCCACTTGGGGGTCAGTCCCTGCCCCACTCGTGGCTCAGTTTGTCCCCACTTGGGGGTCACTTGTGGGTCAGCTTGTCCCCACTTGTGGGTCAGTTTGTCCCCATTTGTGGGTCACTTTGTCCCCACTTGGGGTCAGTCCCTGCCCCACTTGTGGGTCAGTTTGTCCCCACTTGGGGGTCACTTGGGGGTCACTTTGTCCCCACTTGGGGTCAGTCCTGCCCCACTGCCGGGTCCCCGTGGGGCCTCAGGCCTGGGGGTCACTCTGGGCGGCCGTGGGGCTGTGTGGGTCACTCCAGGGGTCACTCTGGTGGTCACTCGTAGCTGTGGGGTCATTCCGGTGGTCACTCTGGGGGTCACTCTGGGGGTCATTCCAGTGGTTACTCCTCTGGTCACTCATGGCCGTGGGGTCACTCTGGGGGTCACTCTGGCGGTCACTGGTGGCCGTGGGGTCACTCCAGTGGTCACTCTGCTTGTCACTCCAGTGGTCACTCATGGCTGTAGAATCACTCCATGGGTCACTCTGGTGGTCATTCTGGTGGTCACTGTGGTGGTCACTCAGGTGGTCACTCCCGCGGTCACTCAGGTGGTCACTGGGGTGGTCACTCTGGTGGTCACTCTGGTGGTCACTCAGGTGGTCACTCTGGTGGTCACTGGGGTGGTCACTCAGGTGGTCACTCGGGTGGTCACTCAGGTGGTCACTCAGGTGGTCACTCAGGTGGTCACTGGGGTGGTCACTCAGGTGGTCACTCCCGCGGTCACTCAGGTGGTCACTGGGGTGGTCACTCCTGCGGTCACTCCTGCGGTCACTCAGGTGGTCACTGGGGTGGTCACTGTGGTGGTCACTGGGGTGGTCACTGGGGTGGTCACTCAGGTGGTCACTCAGGTGGTCACTCTGGTGGTCACTGGGGTGGTCACTCCTGTGGTCACTGGGGTGGTCACTGGGGTGGTCACTCCCGCGGTCACTCTCCGGCCGCAGCTCGGCCGACAGCCGCTCGAAGGCGGCCAGCATGGCGGCGCGGACGCGCTCGGTCAGCGCCGGCACCTCGGCCGCGCCCAGGCCCCGCGTGGGCAGCGGGGGCAGCACCTGGATCACGCAGTGCCCTGGGGGGCAGAGATGTGGGGCTGACCCACGGATCCCTGACCCACAGAGAGACCCACAGAGAGACCCCAGACCCACAGAGAGACCCCAGACCCACAGCGGGACCCACAGAGAGACCCCTGACCCACAGAGAGACCCCTGACCCATAGCGGGACCCACAGCCAGGCCCAGGCCCCGTGGGGACAGCACCTGGATCACGCAGTGCTCTGGGGGGAGATGTGGGGCTGACCCACAGACCCCAGACCCACAGCGGGACCCCAGACCCACAGAGAGACCCCAGACCCACAGCGGGACCCACAGAGGGACCCCAGACCCACAGAGAGACCCCAGACCCACAGAGACCCACAGAGAGACCCCAGACCCAGAGCCAGGCCCAGGCCCCGCGTGGGCAGCGGGGGCAGCACCTGGATCACGCAGTGCCCTGGGGGGAGACGTGGGGCTGACCCACAGATCCCTGACCCACAGCGACCCACAGAGACCCACAGAGAGACCCCTGACCCACAGCGGGACTCACAGAGGGACCCCAGACCCACAGAGAGACCCCAGACCCACAGCCAGGCCCAGCCCCTGCGGGGGCAGCACCTGGATCACACAGTGCCCTGGGGGGAGACGTGGGGCTGACCCACGGACCCCAGACCCACAGAGAGACCCCAGACCCACAGAGAGATCCCTGACCCACAGAAAGACCCCAGACCCACAGAGACCCACAGCCAGGCCCAGGCCCTGCGTGGGCAGCACCGGGATCATGCAGTGCCCTGGGGGGAGACGTGGGGCTGACCCACGGACCCCAGACCCACAGAGAGATCCCAGACCCACAGAGAGACCCCAGACCCACAGAGAGATCCCTGACCCACAGAAAGACCCCAGACCCACAGAGAGATCCCTGACCCACAGAAAGACCCCAGACCCACAGCGGGACCCACAGCCAGGCCCAGGCCCTGCGTGGGCAGCACCGGGATCACGCAGTGCCCTGGGGGGAGATGTGGGGCTGCCCCACGGCAGGACCCCGGCCCCATGGCCAGACCCCAGACCCGCATGGAGACCCCAGCCCCACAGCCGCCCCCAAGTCCCCCCCAGCCCCACAGCCGCCCCCCAAGTGCCCCCCAGCCCCACAGCTGCCCCCCAAGTCCCCCCCAGCGCACCGGGGGTGAAGCGCCGCTCCCGTTTGCTGTAGAAGTGTTGGTAGGACGAGATCACGATGGGCACCACGGGCACCTGGGGGGCACCGAGCGCTGGGGGGCTGCCCCACAGCGCCCCACAACTGACCCACAACTGCCCCATAACTGACCCATAACTGACCCACAACTGACCCATAGCTGACCCATAACTGACCCACAACTGACCCATAGCTGACCCATAACTGACCCACAACTGACCCACAGCACCCCATAACTGACCCATAACTGACCCATAACTGCCCCACAACTGACCCACAACTGCCCCACAACTGATCCATAACTGACCCACAGCGCCCCACAACTGACCCATAACTGACCCACAACTGACCCACAACTGACCCACAACTGACCCATAACTGACCCACAACTGACCCACAACTGACCCACAACTGACCCATAACTGACCCACAACTGACCCACAACTGACCCACAACTGACCCACAACTGACCCACAGCGCCCCACAACTGACCCGTAACTGACCCACAACTGACCCATAACTGACCCATAACTGACCCACAACTGACCCACAACTGACCCACAACTGACCCACAGCGCCCCACAACTGACCCGTAACTGACCCACAACTGACCCATAACTGACCCACAACTGATCCATAACTGACCCACAGCACTCCACAGCGCCCCATAACACCCACAGCGCCCCATAACCAGCCATAACTGACCCACAGCACCCCAAAACTGCCCCATAGCACCCCATAACCACCCCATATCACCCCATAGCGCCCCATAACCACCCCATAACTGCCCCATATCACCCCATAACCGCCCCATATCACCCCATAACCGCCCCATAGCACCCCATAACTGCCCCACAGCCCCCCACGTACCTGGGCCTGCACGGCCAGGTGGAAGGCGCCGCGCTTGAAGGGCAGCATGGAGCCGCTGTGGTTGCGCGTCCCCTCGGGGAACACCCACACGCGCACCTGGGGGGCAGAGCGGCCGTGGGGCTGCCCCATAGCGACCCCGATCTGCCCCATAGCCACCCTGAACTGCCCCATAGCCAGCCCATAACTGCCCCATAACCACTCGGGGAACACCCACACGCGCACCTGGGGGGCAGAGCGGCCGTGGGGCTGCCCCATAGCGACCCCGATCTGCCCCACAGCTGCCCCATAGCAACCCCGATCTGCCCCATAGCGACCCCGATCTGCCCCATAGCCACCCTGAACTGCCCCACAGCTGCCCCATAGCGACCCCGAACTGCCCCATAGCCAGCCCATAACTGCCCCATAGCCACCCATAACTGCTCCATAGCCACCCATAACTGCCCCATATCACCCCATAATCACCCCATAACCACCCCATAACCACCCTATAGCACCCATAACCGCCCCATAGCCCCCCAAAACCGCCCCATAGCCCCCCATAACCTCCCCATATCCCCCCAAAACCGCCCCATATCCCCCCAAAACCGCCCCATATCCCCCCAAAACCGCCCCATATCCTCCCATAACCGCCCCATAGCCCCCCATAACCGCCCCATATCCCCCCACAACCGCCCCATATCCCCCCAAAACCGCCCCATATCCCCCCATAACCACCCCATATCCCCGCACAACCGCCCCATAGCCCCCCAAAACCGCCCCATATCCCCCCATAACCGCCCCATAGCACCCCACGGCGCCCCACTGACGTCCTGGCTGAGCATGGTGTGCGCGGCCTCGGCCATGACGCTGATGGCGTCGTGCGTGCGCTTGCGGTCGATGAAGATGATGCCGCCGAGCCAGCAGACGACGCCCACGGCGCCCATGTAGAGCAGCTCGCGCTTGGCGATGGGCACGCAGCGGTCGGGCAGCACCTCCATCATCCCTGCGGGTGTGGGGCACGCGTGGGGCACGCGTGGGGCATGTGGGGTTATGGGGCACATGTGGGGTTATGGGGCGTGTGGGGTTATGGAGTTATGGGGTGTGTGGGGCTCGGGGGAGTTTGGGGTTCTATAGGGCAGCCATTGATCAGGGGTCTATGGGGCAGGATCTATGGGGCAGGGCTCTATGGGGCAGGATCTATGGGGCAGGGATTTATGGGGCAGGGATGTGTGGGGCAGGATCTATGGGGCAGGGATGTGTGGGGCAGCCCCATACCCATCAGGTCCAGCGAGCTCTGGTGGTTGCTGACCACCTCTGTGGGGATCTATGGGGATTTTGGGGTTTCTATGGGGATTTTTGGGTTTCTATGGGTTTCTATGGGTTTCTATGGGTTTCTATGGGTTTCTATGGGGCAGGGATGTGTGGGGCAGGATCTATGGGGCAGGATCCGTGGGGCAGCCCCATACCCATCAGGTCCAGCGAGCTCTGGTGGTTGCTGACCACCACGTAGGGCTGCCGTGGGGGGAAGTGCTGCGCCCCCCGCACCTCCATGCGGATCCCGTACAGGCGCTTCACGTGCTGCATCAGCCCCCGGATGATCCTGTGGGGCACGGCGGGTCAGCCCCATGGCTGCCCCACAGAAACCCCACGGCTGCCCCATAGACACCCCATAGACACCCCACGGCTGCCCCATAGATACACCCCAAATCCCCCACAGCCACCCCATAGATCTGTTACTGCCCCATAACCACCCCATAGCACCCCAAATCCACCCCAAATCCACCCCACAGCCACCCCACAGCCAGCCCACAGCCACCCCATAGACACCCTAAATCCCCACAGCCACCCCATAGATCTGTTACTGCCCCACAGCCACCCCAAATCCCCCAGAATCACCCAAAATCACCTCAAACCACCCCACAGCCAACCTATGGGGCTGTTACTGCCCCATAACCACCCCAGAATCCCCCCAGAACCACCCCAAATCCCCCAACAACCACCCAGAAATGACCCAAAACGCCCGGAATTCAGCCCAAATCCCCTCCTCACTTCATGTTCTCCACGTCCCTGCCCCGCAGGGCGCACAGGGGGATGGCCAGCAGGGCCAGCAGCAGGATCCAGCCGTTGTAGAAGCCAAAATCCCCCCAGAACCGACCCAAATCCCCCCAGAACCACCCAGAAATGACCCAAAATGCCCGGAATTCAGCCCAAATCCCCTCCTCACTTCATGTTCTCCACGTCCCTGCCCCGCAGGGCGCACAGGGGGATGGCCAGCAGGGCCAGCAGCAGGATCCAGCCGTTGTAGAAGCCAAAATCCCCCCAGAACCGACCCAAATCCCCCCAGAACCACCCAGAAATGACCCAAAATCCCCGGAATTCAGCCCAAATCCCCTCCTCACTTCATGTTCTCCACGTCCCTGCCCCGCAGGGCGCACAGGGGGATGGCCAGCAGGGCCAGCAGCAGGATCCAGCCGTTGTAGAAGCCCATCTTGCAGAAGAAGCGGAAGGAGCCGCAGCGCTCGTACAGCAGCGGCAGCAGCAGCAGCGCCAGCGCCAGCGCCGCCGTGCCCAGCGTCACCTCCATCCTGCCTGGGACGCCAAAAAACAACAAATTCACCCCAAAATGTTCCCTCGCGGGGAGCCGGGGTCGGGCACCCCGAAAATCCCCGGGGTTTGGGGTCAGGGAGGTAAAAATCCCCGAGATTCGGGGGCAAAAACGGCAAAATCGCCCCAAAAAAACCCAAATCTGACCCCCTCAGCGTCACCTCCATCCTGCCTGGGACTCCAAAGAACAACACATTTATCCCAAATTAATTTGGGTGAAACTTAATTTGTCTTTTTTTTAGGAGGTGGGGTCAGGCATCCTGAAAATCCCCAGGATTTGGGATCAGAAGTGGCAAAAAGCTCACAGAAATCCCCACATCTGATCCCCCACCATCGACTCCATCCTGCCTGCCACCAAAAAACCCCAAATTTATCCTAAATTTATTTAGGGGAACCCTAATTTGTCTGCTCAGTGGGAGATGGGGTCAGGCTTCCCCTCAGTCCCTGGGATCTGGGGGCAAAAATGGCAAAATCGCCCTAAAAAATCCCAAATCTGACCCCCCAGTGTCAGCTCCATCCTGCCTGGGGCACCAAAAAATTCCAAATTTACCCCAAATTAGTTTAGGGGAACCCCAATGTGTCTGGTTTCTGGGAGGGTGGGTCATGCACCCTAAAAATGCCGGGGATTTGGGGTGAGAAATGGCAAAAACCCCCGTGAAAAATCCCAAAATTCACCCTAAAATTACATTTGAGGGATCCCTAAATTGTTCCCTCTGTGGGAATTTGGGTCATAAATCCCAGGAGAAACTCTCAAAAACCCCAAATTCACCCCAAAATTGCACTTGGGGAGCCGAAGTTATCCCCCAGGATCCTCACCTGGGACCCCAAATCCCCTCAATTAGCCCAAACCCCCCATTTTCACCCCAAAATCCCATCAGAACACCCAAAAATTTCCCCAAAATCCCCCAAATTCCCCTCAGAATCCCCAAATCTCTAATTTCCCCCCCAAATTCCCCCAAATCTTCATTTTCATCCCAAAATCCCCTCAGAACCTCCAAATTCCCCTCAGAACTCCCAAATCCCCCTCAGAAACCCCAAATACTCCTCAAAACCCTCAAAACCCCCTCAGAACCTCCAAAAATCCCCCATTTTCACCCCAAATTCCCCTCAGAACCCCCAAAATCCCCTCAGAAAGCCCAAAATCTCCAATCTTCACCCCAAATTCCCCTCAGGATCCCTAAATCCCCCTCAGGCTGTCCAAAATCCCCTCAGAAGACCCAAATTCACCACAGAAACCCTAAAATATACCATTTTCACCCCAAAACCCTGTCAGGATCCCCAAAATCCCCTCAGAAACCCCAAAATTTCCAATTTTCCATCTAAAACCCCCTCAGGCTCCCGAAATTCCCCTTTTCCACCCCAAACCCCCTCAGAAACCCCAAATCCCCCATTTTCACCCCAAATTCCCCTCAGACACCCCAAACTCCCCATTTTCCCCCCAAACCTTCCAGTTTCCCCCCAAATCCCCCTCAGACACCCCAAACTCCCCCTCAGACACCCCAAATCCCCCATTTTCCCCCCAAATCCCCCATTTTCACCCCAACTCCCCCTCAGGCGCCCCAAACTCCCCCTCAGACACCCCAAATCCCCCATTTTCCCCCCAAACCCCCCAGTTTCACCCCAACTCCCCCTCAGGCGCCCCAGATCCGCTGCCGGCCCCACCCCGGCCCCGCCCTCCCCTCAGGGCTCGGCCGGGCCGGGCCGGGCGGGGCCGGGCGGGGCATCCCCGGCCGGGGCCGCGCGGCGATGGCGGCCCGGGGCCCGCGGCAGGCGCGGGGAGCCGCGGGGAGCCCTCGGGAGCCCCAGAACCCCCTCAGGACCCGCCGGGCCCCGCCGGTACCGGAGCGGCCGCGGCGCGGGCCCGTCCCGCCGCCGGAAGCCGCGGCCGTGATTGACAGCGCGCTCCGCCAATCAGCGCGCGGAGCGCGGCGCCTAGCCCCGCCCTCCTCGCTCGGCGGGGTTGCCGCGGCAACGCGCGGGCGGGAAATGGCGGCGTCGCCGCGGCCACGGCGGGGCTGAGCGCTGATTGGGCCAGGCGGGTGCTTGTCAAACGGGCTGGCCAATCGGAGCGCGGCGTGGCTGACACCAGTACCGAGGGCTCCATGAAGGGCGGAGCCTCGCGGGGGTCCGCCAATAGCAGCGCGGGGATTTTGATTGGCGGGCGCGGCGGCCAATGAGGATGGGGAGGGTGCGGGAGGGGAAGGGGAAGACGGCGGCGGCCAGGAGCGTTGCTGAGGGTCTGTAAGGGGATTTAAAATGCCCAAAAATTGAGATTTAATGGGGTTTGGGACCCACGCGGAGGAAATCTGGGAGGTTTTTGGGGAATGGGACCCCCAGGGAGGATTTTGGGGTCTCTCATCCACCAGCTGAGAGCCCCCATCGCAAATAAACCAAAAAAAATCCCCCCAAAAAACCCCAAAATTCCACCCAAAACCTCAAAATTTAACCCAAAAAACGTTGGGTTCCCCCAAAAATTGAATTGAAGCTGCTGCTACACTCCCACCCCAAGGTGAGTGTGGTTTTAGCTAGGAAAAGCCCAAAACTTCCCCCCAAAAAAGAGCCAAATATTCCCTAAAATTTCCCCAAAAACTCAGGAAAAAATTCTCAAGAATACCCCAAAAATCCCTCCCAAAATTCCCGAAAAGCTCTTTAAAAATTGGCCAAAACCATTCCAATGGAGGTGTGGCTTAAATATGCAAATAAGCAAAAGGGTGTGGCCTCTAATTGGTGTTTAAGGAGGGGCGTGGCTTGAAGCACAGGGCTTGGGGTGGGCGCGGCCTCAATCCGCATAATTTAGGCAGCGCGGCCTCAAATTTGCATGTTTTAAAAGAGGAGGCGTGGCCATATTCTAAAGGGGGCGTGGCCTTGAAAGGGGCGTCCCTCCTGCTGCCCGCCGCTCGGCCACGCCCCCGCTGCTCCGCAGCCAATCAGCGCGCCCGCTCCCTCGGCCAATGGCGGCGCGCGGAGTTGGCGCATGCGCGGTGCGGCCGCGCCGGGGCCGCTCGGGGCTCCCGGAGGGTTCGAGCGGGGAAGAAGCGGCGGAAGCGGCGGAAGCGGCCCCCGCGGCGCTGCCGGGCCCGGGAGGCCGCCGGGAGGGCGGAAGGGGAAGCGGGAGCGGCCCCGGAGCCGGTACGGGACAGCCCCGGGGCCCCGGGGGAGGAACGGAGCGAGCGGCGGCGCCGCCATGGGAACGGCGCGGGAGGGAGCGGAAGTGACGTCACGGGAATGGGGGAGCGCGGCGAGGCCGCGCCCCCTAATGATGGACACGCCCACTGAGGGTGGACACGCCTCCTAATTGGTTAGCCACGCCCCTTTCCTGAGGCCACGCCCTTTCCCCCCAGGCATTTCGCGATTGGCTGAGGGGGAGATGGAGGGAGGAGCACCGGCCAATGAGGGAGCAGCGCCTCGCGGGGGAGCAAATGAGGACAAAGAGGCAGAGGAAGCGGCGGCCAATCAGCAGCGAGATGCGGGATCGGCAGCAGCCAATGGGGACACGCTGCTGAAGGACTCGGCCAATGAGAGGACGAGGATGTGCGGCTCAGCCAATCAGGACGCAGAGACACGAGAGGCGACCAATGGCAGTGAGGACCCACAGGCGGCCAATGAGGACACAGGACACAAATCCCCAGCCAATCAGAACCCTGCGCCCAGCCCCACAGCCAATCAGCAGCAAGCCCCACCCCCCCAACACCTCCCCGATGACCTCACGCCCGTGGCGGCTGCAGCCAATCAGGCGCGAGAGCCCTGGGATTGGTCGCTGGAGGAGGCGTGGCTTAGGACGCCCGAGGGGGAGGGGCTGGAGACCTGGGGGGTGGAGCTTGAGGCCTTCGAGGCGGAGCCTGACGAGGAGGAGGCGGAGCTCGACGCGTTGGAGGCGGAGCTTGTGCGCCGGGGGCCTGGGGGACAGGGGGCGGGGCTTGGAGGGCAGGGGGAGGAGCTTAAAGCACAGGAGGTGGAGCTAAAAGCAGAAGGGGCGGGGCTTGAGCCCCGTGCTGTCAATCAAAAGGACCTGGGGGCGGAGCTTAAATCTCAGGGGGCGGGGCTTGAGCCCTGTACTGTCAATCAAAAGAACCCAGGGGCGGAGCCTGAGCTCAGTGCTGTCAATCAAAGTGACATGGGGGCGGGGCTTAAAGCCCAGGGGGCGGAGCTTGAACCCTGTACTGTCAATCAAAAGGACGTGGGGGCGGAGCTTAAATCTCAGGGGGCAGGGCTTGAACCCTGTGCTGTCAATCCAAATGACTTGGGGGCGGGGCTTAAAGCCCAGGGGGCGGGGTTTGAAGCACAGGGGGCGGGGTTTGACGCCCAGGGGGTGGGGCCAGCCCCTCCCGACCCCGTTCCCGGGTCCTGGCAGCCGAGCCCAGACGGCGCCTGGTGGAAGCTGCCGGCGCGGCGCGGGCGCGGGCTGGCGCGGCCGGGGCCCGGCTCGCTGTGCCGCGTCCGCCTGTCGGCGCCGGCGTCCGTCCGCCCGTCCCGGGCCGCCCCGGCCGTGCCGTGCGGCCGCTGGCTGAGCGTGCGGCTGGGCGAGGCCGAGGGCCGCTGGGCCGCGCTGCTGGACGCGGCGCTGGAGACCATGGCGCCCGGCGAGCTGGCCTGGCTGCGGCCGCGCGACGCCGACGCCGACGCCGCCATCCTCGTGCGGCTGGGCCGCTTCGCGCCGGCGCCGCCGTTCTGGGCCGCGCCGCCGGACGCCCGCCGGCACGCGGCCGAGGCCGGGCGGGCCCGCGCCGCCGCGCTGCTGGCGGCCGGGCAATTCGAGGCCGCCGGCCGGGCCTACTCCCGGGCGCTGCGTCGCGCCGTGGCGGCCGCCGGCCCGGCGCCGCTGCCCGAACCGGCGGCGGCGCTGAAGGCCGAACTGCACGCCGGGCTGGCGGCGGCGCAGCTGCGGCTGGGCCGGCCGGCGGCGGCGGCGCCCAACGCGGGGCGGGCGCTGGCGCTGCGGCCGGCGCTGCTGGAGGCGCGGTACGCGCGCGGCGTGGCGCTGGCCGCCCTCGGAGACCTGGAGGCCGCGCGCCTGGAGCTGCTGGCCGTGCTGCGCGCCCGGCCCGGCCACGGCGGCGCCCGCAGGGAGCTGGGCCGGGTGCGCGGGGCCGCCCGCGAGCGGGACGCGCAGCTGGGGGCCCGGCTGGGGAAAATGTTCGCTTAATTAGCGATAATTAGCGATAAATGGTGTTAAATAGAGGGAATTGGTGTGATTTTGGGGGGAAATAGGGTTAATTATGGGGGTAATTGGGGTCTGAGGGGCCGTCTGCGAGCGGGACGCGCAGCTGGGAGCCAGGCTGGGGAAAATGTTCGCTTAATGAGTGCTAATTAGCGATAAATGGTGTTAAATAGAGGGAATTGGTGTTAATTGGTGCTATTTTTGGGGGAAATAGGGTTAATTATGGGGGTAATTGGGGTCTGAGGAGTGGCCAGGGAGCGGGACACGCAGCTGGGGGCACGGCTGGGCAAGATGTTCACTTAATTAGCGATAATTAGCCATAAATGGTGTTAAATAGCAGGAATTGGTGTTAATTTGTGTGATATTTGGGGGAAATAGGGTTAATTATGGGGGTAATTGGGGTCTGAGGAGCGGCCAGGGAGCGGGACGCGCAGCTGGGGGCACGGCTGGGGAAAATGTTTGCTTAATGAGCGCTAATTAGCGATAAATGGTGTTAAGTAGCGGGAATTGCTGTTAATTGGTGCTATTTTTGGGGGAAATATGGTTAATTATGGGTGTAATTAGGGTCCAGGACACAGGCAGGGAGAGGGACGCGCAGCTGGGGGCCCGGCTGGGCAAGATGTTTGCTTAATTAGTGATAATTAGTGATAAATAGCAGGATTTGGTGTTAATTTGTGTGATTTTGGGGGGAAATAGGCTTAATTATGGGGGTAATTAGGGTCCAGGGCACAGCCAGGGAGAGGGACTCGCAGCTGGGTCCTGGCTGGGGAAAATGTTCGCTTAATTAGCGGCAATTAGCATTAAATGGTGTTAAATAGCTGGAATTGGTGTTAATTTGTGTGATTTTTGGGGGAAATGTGGTTAATTATGGGAGTAATTAGGGTCTGAGGAGCAGCACAGCTCGGAGCAAGGCTGGGGAAAATGTTCGCTTAATTAGCGGTAATTATCCGTAATTAGCGTTAATTTGCAGTAATTAGTGTTGTTTTGGGGATAATTAGGGTTAATGAGGGGGTAATTGGGGGTGCCCCAGGTGTGCCCAGGTGTTAAGGGGAAGTCGTTAATGAGGGTGGGGGCAGATCCGTTTGTGGAGGTTGTTAATTATTAATTAGCGTGATTACGTTCATTATTAGGACTGTATTAATTAGTAAAATTATGCTAAAATTAGTTATTGTGGTTATGTTAATTACAATAATTTTCTTAGTGTTAATTATCAGTGTAGGAGCATGAATGCTAATCAAATTATGTTAATTATTATAATTTTAGCGCTTGCAGCTATTTTGTGCTAATGAATTAATTTAGCTATTTATTAGTTATAATTAGCATGCATTTTCAATGTTAACTTATGCTAATTAACATCGGGACACGTTTAATGAAGAGATGAAGCCGCACCCGGCCATTAATAACCCCCATAATTAACGATGAATTATTAATGAGGGGCGGGCACAAAGGGCATCACCATGGAACACCATGAACCCCTCCCCCTCCATCCAGCCCCGCCCCCTCATTAGCATAACCCCGCCCATACCAACACAGAGCTTTATTGACCGCCAAAGGGGGCGGGGCACAGGCAGGGGGCGGGGCTCGGCATGCAAATGAGGCGCGGCCGCAAAGCATCCTGGGAGGGGGTGGGGGGGGGAGGAAGCGCGGCCGCCGTTGCCATGGCGACCCCGCGGGGGGTTATTATGGGATGGAGGCGCCCCCGTCGCCATGGCGGCAATCCCTCCCCCCTCCCTTATTATGGGATGCCGCGGTGACGTCATCCCCCCTTATTATGGGATGGGTTCCCATGGCAACGCCGCTTTTGGGGGGGGGGCTGCGCCATCCCCCAGCCCCTCGTTGCCATGGCAACGGCGACGCTCCTCCGGTCCCCCCCCGGAACCATCACAGCGTCCCCGGGGCTTATTATGGGATGGCGGAGCCCCCCTCCCCACCAAAGCCCCTCCCGGGTGGGTTTTTTGGGGGGTTTTTGGGGGTTTTGGTTTTTTTGGGGTTTTTTTTGGAGAATTTTTGGGGGATTTTTGGTGGCTTTTTTTTGAGATGTTTTTTTGGGTTGGGATTTTTTTTTTTTCTTTTGAGAATTTTCTGGGGATTTTTCTGTTTTTTTTTTTTTTCTGGGGTGTGGTTTTCTTTTTTAAGATTTTCTGGGGGTTTTTCTGGTGTTTTTTTTTTTTTTTTTTTTTTTTTGAGATATTTTGCCGGGTTTTCCTGGGTTTTTTTTGGGTTTGGTTTGGTTTTTTTTTTTTTTTGAGATTTTCTGGGAGTTTTTTGAGAGTTTTTTTTTGAGATATTTTGCCGGCTTTTCCTGGGGGGTTTTTTTGGGTTTTTTTTTTTTTTTGAGATTTTCCAGAGGGGTTTTTGGAGTTTTTTTGCTGGTTTTTTTTGGGGGGAGGGCTGTCAGGGGTCCCAGTCGTTGTCCTGGTGCTGCGCGGCGATGATGATGACCACGGTGAGGATGGTGCAGAGCACGGTGGCGGCGATGCCCACGGCCAGGCTGATGAAGGAGAAATTCCGCGCCTCCCTCGAGGCGATCTCGGCCGACACGATGTCCCCGCGGGCCACGGCCGTGCGCACCTGCCCGTTCATCAATTAACAACGTTAATTAGCGCGCGCCGCGGCAAAAAAAAAATCCCAGGTGAAAATCCCACCCAAAAAACCCCAAAAATCTCACCGAAAATACTCCCAAAACCCACAAAATCTCACCTAAAAATCCCCCAAAAAAGCCTTGAAATCCCACTCAAAAATCCCCCGTAAAAAGCCAAAATCGCACCCAAAATGCTCCCAAAAAACATAAAATCTCACCCAAAAATACTCCCAAAAGCCCACCCAAAAATACCCCCCAAAAAAACCCCTGAAATCCCACCCAAATTTACCCCCGAAAAAAACCCTGAAGTCCCACACAAAAAACCCCCCAAAAACTCCAGAATCTCTCCCAAAAATTCCCCCAAATACCCTTGAAACCCCACCCAAAAATCCCCCCAAAAAATCCCCGAAATCTCACTGAAAATACTCCCCAAAACCCTGAAATCCAACCCAAAATCCACAAAATCTCTCCTAAAGACCCCCAAACCCACCCAAAATCCCACCAAATTCTCCCCAAATCCTCCCAAACCTGCCCCAATTCCCTCTCAAATGTTCCAAATCAGCCCCAAATCCCCAAAATTCCCCCCAAAATCCCCCTAAACCCCCCCAAATCCTCCCACACCTGCTCCAATTCCCTCTCAAATGCCCCAAATCCCCCAAAATCTCCCCAAATCCTCCCACACCTGCCCCAATTCCCTCCCAAATCCCCCAGATTTCCCAAAATCCCCCCAAATCCCCCCCAAATCCCCCCTGACCTGCACGGCCTTGACGATGGCCACCACGCCGGTGGGCCAGAAGCAGCAGAGCGTGGTGAGCACGGCGATGGGCAGGTAATCGTGGGGGGGGGACCCCCGGGACCCCTCGGGGCCCCCCAAACCCAGGGGGGGTCCCAGAGGAGCCCCCCCGGCCCCGCCCACCGAGCCGGGCAGAGGCCCGGGGGGGGCGGGGCCAAAGGTCTGGGGAGGGGGAGGGGAGAGGGGGAGGGGTTAGTGAAGGACACGCCCACCGCACGCCCCAAAATTCGCACAACACCCCAAAATTCAGCCCCGTCCCCCAAATTTATCCCCCTGCCCAAAGAATTCGGCCCCTGCACCCCAAAATCCACCCTCTCCACCCAAAACTCAGCCCCTGCCCAAAAAAATTCAGCCTCACCGCCGAAGTTCACTCTCCTCCCCCTAAAATTCATCACCTGCCCAAAAAATTCACCTCCCACCCCCAAAATTCACACCTTTCCCCAAAAATTCATCCCGTGCCCAAAAACTTCACCCCCTCCCCCCAAAATTCGGGTGGAGGTTAAGCCACGCCCCCTTTTGGAGGACACGCCCACATTAAACCGCGCCCGATTTATGCTTAAAGGCCACGCCCACCTCGTGGAACCGCACCCAATCAGGTGCCGCCCTCCTAAGCCACGCCCCTTAACCAATCAGATTTTGCCACGCCCCCATTCGGCCACACCCTGGTTTGACCACGCCCCTTTTTGCCACGCCCCCATGTTTAGCCACGCCCACTTTGAAGCCACGCCCCCATTTAAACACACCCATCTGACCACACCCAATTTAGCCACGCCCCCATTTAGCCACGCCCCCATTTAAACACACCCACCTGACCACACCCGATTTAGCCACGCCCCCATTTAGCCACGCCCCCATTTAACCACACCCACCTGACCACACCCGATTTAACCACGCCCCCATTTAGCCACGCCCATTTATTCCCCCCTTAGACACACCCACATAACCACGCCCTTTGACCACGCCCCTTTGGCCACTCCCTCAAGCCCCACCCCCCGCGATTCACCCCTCCCCCAGCCCTCCCCTCCTCCAGCCCCTCCCCCTCAATCCCCACCCCCACCCGGTTCAGCCCCGCCCCCTCAGACCACACCCCCTCAAAGCCCCTCCCCCTCCGCCTCTCAATCCCCGCCCACACCAGCCACGCCCCCTCAAGCCCCGCCCCAGCCCCTCCCCACAAACCCCTCCCCCACCATCCCTCCTTGCCCCTCCCCCATCCCCACCCCGTTAAGGCCCTCCCCCAGCCCTTCCCCAGCCCCTCCCCAGCCCCGCCCCCAGCCCCACTCCGTTAAGCCCCGCCCCCAGCCCCTCCCCAGCCCCGCCCCCATCCCCTCCCCAGCCCCACCCCGTTAAGCCCCGCCCCCAGCCCCGCCCCCTCACCTGCCCGCCCGGGTAGAGCGGCAGGAAGGCGCCGGCAGCGCCCCCCGGCGGCGGCAGCTGCAGCGCGAAGGGGGGCGGGGGGGGAGGGGCGCCGAAGGCCGGGGGGGTGGGGGAGGGGCCGGGCCCCCCTCCCCCGTAGGGCTGGCCGGGGGGAGGGGCGTGCTGGTGGCGGTGGGGGGGGGGCCGGGGCAGCGTGGCCGCGTGGAACGCCCCTCCCCCACCGCCGGCCCCTCCCCCACCGCCGCCCCCCGCCCCTCCCCCCGCCAGCCCCCGCGGCAGCGTGGCCGCCCCCGCCGCCCCTCCCCCACCCCCCCAGCCCCGGGGCAGCGTGGCCGCCCCCGGGAAACCCCGGGGCAGGGTGGAGGCGCCCCCTCCCCCCCCCAACATGGGGCCGGGGGGAGGGGCCGGGGGCCCGTAGGGGGGAGGGGAGGAGTGGGGAGCCCCGTCCGGCCCTCCTGGGGGGGAAGGGGGAGGGGAGAGAGAAAAAAAATAAAAATTGGGGGGGGCGGGGTCAGCCGCGCGACCCCCGCCCCGAAATTCGCGTCCCCCCTCCCCAAAAATTCCATCCCCCACCCCAAAAATTCCATCCCCCACCCCAAAAATTCCATCCCCCACCCCAAAAATCCCATCCATGCCCCAAAAATTCCATCCCCCACCCCAAAAATCCCATCCATGCCCCAAAAATTCCATCCCCCACCCCAAAAATTCCATCCCCCACCCCAAAAATTCCATTGTCCACCCCAAAAATTTCATCCATCCCCCCAAAAATTCCATCCCCCCTCCCCAAAAATTCCATCGTCCATCCCAAAATTCCCACCCCCACCCCAAAAAAAGCTCGTTCCTCACCCCAAATCAATCCCATCCCCCCCCCCAAAAAATCCCATCCCACCCGCAAGGAATCCGATTCCCCCGAAATCCCAACCCCCCCCCAATTCCCATTCCCACCCCAAAATTCCTGTCCCCCACCCCCCCAAAATAACCCCCCCCCAAATTCCATCGCCCATCCCCCCCCTCCCCATCCCAATTTTCTCCCCTCCCCCACCTCCCCCATCCACGTTTTTGGGTCGCCCCGCCCCTCCCCCCCCCGGGGTTATTTTTAGCATCGCGGGGGGAGGGGTCACGCCCACGCCCCCCCCCACACCTGACCCTCCCCCTCACCCCCCCCCCCCCAAATTTTGGGGACCCCCCGATCCCCCCCCCGCTCCGTACCGGGTTTTTCGGCCGCCATGGCCGGGCCGAACCGGGACCGGGACCCCCAAAACCCGGCCCGGATCCTCTGGACCGGGGCCGGATCGACCCCCGGAACCGGCCGGGATCCCGCAAATCCCGGCCTGGATTCCCTGGATCGGAGCTGGAATCAGCCCCCAAAACCCGGCCTGGATCGGATCAGGATTGACCCCAAAATCCCGGCCTGGATTCCCTGGATTAGATCAGGATTCACCTCCAAAACCTGGCCTGGATTCCATCGATTTGATCAGGGTTCACCCCCAAAATCCCGGCCTGGATTCCCTGGATTAGATCAGGATCGACTCCAAAATCCCGGCCCGGATTTCCTGGATTGGATCAGGATTGACCCCCAAAACCTGGCCCGGATTCCCTGGATTGGATCAGGATTCACCCCCAAAATCCCGGCCTGGATTCCCTGGATTGGATCAGGATTGACCCCCAAAACCTGGCCCGGATTCCCTGGATTGGATCAGGATTGACCCCCAAAACCTGGCCCGGATTCCCTGGATTGGATCAGGATTCACCCCCAAAACCTGGCCCGGATTCCCTGGATTGGATCAGGATTCACCCCCAAAACCTGGCCTGGATTCCCTGAATTGGATCAGGATCGACTCCAAAATCCCGGCCCGGATTCCCTGGATTGGATCAGGATTGACTCCCAAATCCTGGCCTGGATCTGGCAAAACCCGGCGTGGATTCCCTGGATTGGAACCTCCTCAAACCCCAAATCCCGGCCTGGATTACCCAGATTGGATCAGGATTGACCCCAAAACCCGGCCTGGATTCCCTGGACTGAGGCCGGAATCCACCCCAAAATCCCCCCCCAAAATCACACCCGGACCCCCAAATCCTGCCCCGAACCCCCCAAATCTCCATCCCAACCCCACCTGTCCCCCCCAAAACACCTCGGCGACACCGAAATCCTTTTATTGCTCTTCCCAAAATTTCAACCCCAAATTCCCGCCGGGATCGGGGTCAGGGGTGCAGATATTTTTTGGGGGGGTGCAGGGGGCGTGTCCCGGGCAGGTGTGGGCGTGGCTCAGGCCAGGCTCCGCCCCCGCAGCAGCGCCCCCAGGCGGTCGAAGGCGGCGGCGATGGCGGCGCCCAGGTGAGCGGCGCAGGTGTGGCCGCAGCAGGCGAAGGCGCTGACGGCCACGCGCAGCC
This sequence comes from Lonchura striata, assembly GCF_046129695.1. Lineage (NCBI taxonomy): Eukaryota > Metazoa > Chordata > Aves > Passeriformes > Estrildidae > Lonchura > Lonchura striata. The sequence continues at coordinate 148,179 of NC_134631.1, read as the reverse complement.
CCCCCGAATTCGGGGAGGGGTCCCGGGGGTCCTGGGGGGGCGGGGCCACGTGCCCCACCCCCACCGCGTACCCGTCGGGGACCAGGGGGCCCCGGAGCACCCAGCAGCCCTCGCGGGAGCGCACCTGGAGGGGATTTTGGGGGGTCGGGGGGGGAATTTGGGGGATTTTGGGGGGTCAGGGGGGGAATTTGGGGGATTTTGGGGGGTCAGGGGGGGGATTTGGGGGATTTTGGGGGTCAGGGGGGGAATTTCGGGGATTTTGGGGGGTTTAGGGGGGGGATTTGGGGGATTTTGGGGGTCAGGGGGGGAATTTCGGGGATTTTGGGGGGTCAGGGGGGGAATTTGGGGGATTTTGGGGGGTCAGGGGGGGAATTTCGGGGATTTTGGGGGGTTTAGGGGGGGGTTGGGGCATGTTGGGGGGATTTGGGCAGATCTGTGGGGACTTCCGAGGGATTTTGGGGGGATTTGGGAGATTTTAGGTCCCCCAGGTGATTTCAGGGTTCCCCAGACACATTTTGGGGTTCCCCAGGTGCATCCTGGGTTCCCAAGGCAGATTTTAGGATCCCCGGGGGAATTTCAGGTTCCCCCAGGAGAATTTGGGGTTCCCCAGGTAAATTTTGGAGTTCCCCAGGTGAATTTTGGGTTCCCCAGGTGAATTTTGGAGTTCCCCAGGTGAATTTGGGGTTCCCCAGGTGAATTTCGGGGCTCCCCAGGTGAATTTTGGGTTCCTCAGATGAATTTTGGGTTCACCAGGTGAATTTCGGGTTCCCCAAGGTGAATGTGGTATCCCCCAGGTGAATTTTGGGTTCCCCAGGTACATTTTTGGGCTCCCCAGGTGGGTTTGGGCCTCCTCAGGTGGATTTTCCGGTTTCTCAGGTGAATTTGGGGCTCCCCAGGTACATTTTGGGCCTCCCCAGGTACATTTTGGGGCTCCCCAGGTGGGTCTGGGGCTCACCTGCAGGGTGCAGAGGCGGAAGTGCGTGGCCTGGGCGTAGGTGGGGTCCAGGAAGATTTCGGGGAGCGGCTCCCCGGCCGCCAGCGCCGCCTGGCGCAGCCGCTGCAGGTGCCGCTCGGGGCCCTGGCCCGACAGCACCTGGGCAGGACAGGGTTAAACTGGGGGCACGCCCGCTCACCTGGGCACACCTGGGCACACCTGGGCACACACCTGGGCACACACCTGGGCATGCCCGCTCACCTGGGCACTCACCTGCGCACACACCTGGGCACACCCATAGCCACACCCAGAGCCACACCCACACATCTGGGCACACCCACACACCTGGGCACTCACCTGGGCACACACCTGGGCACACACCTGGGCACACCCACACACCTGGGCACACCCACACACCTGGGCACACCCACACACCTGGGCACACACCTGGGCACACCCACTCACCTGGCCACACCTGGGCACACACCTGGGCACACACCTGGGCACACCTGGGCACACACCTGGGCACACCCACACACCTGGGCACACACCTGGGCACACACCTGGACACACACCTGGGCACACACCTGGGCACGCCCGCTCACCTGGGCACACCTGGGCACACACCTGGGCACACACCTGGGCACGCCCGCTCACCTGGGCACACCTGGGCACACACCTGGGCACACACCTGGGCACGCCCGCTCACCTGGGCACACCTGGGCACACACCTGGGCACGCACCTGGGCACGCCCGCTCACCTGGGCACACCTGGGCACACACCTGGGCACACACCTGGGCACGCCCGCTCACCTGGCCATACCTGGGCACACCCACAGCCACACCCAGAGCCACACCCACACATCTGGGCACACCCACTCACCTGGGCACACACCTGGGCACACCCACTCACCTGGGCACACACCTGGGCACACACCTGGGCATGCCCACTCACCTGGGCACACACCTGGGCACGCCCACAGCCACACCCACACACCTGGCACACCTGGCACACACCTGGACGCACCCAGAGCCACGCCCACCCTCACCTGTGCCCACCTGTGCCCCCCTCACCTCCTGGGTGCGGCTCTCCTGCGCCTCCACGGCCTCGCGCAGCAGCGCCAGCAGCAGCTCGGGCTGGGGACACACCTGGGTCACACCTGGGCACACCTGGGTGGTGCCCACGCCCTCCCCATGGCACACCTGTGCCCCCCCAAGCCCCGCCCCTCTCACCTGGGCATCGGGGTCGTCGAGGGCGCGGGCCAGCGCCAGGCAGGGCGGCCCAGGTGGGCGCAGCAGGTCGGTGCAGCCAGGTAGGACCCGGCGCAGGGACAGCGGCTCGCAGCTGGCACACAGGGAGCCGTGGGCCCTGCGGGGGCACAGGTGAGCTCACCTGGCACAGGTGAGTCCTGCTGGGCCCACAGGTGAGTTCTCAACCCCCTCCCCTGCCGCCAGGTGTGCTCCAGGTATGCACAGGACTGCCCCACGTGTCCCCAGGTGTGCCCCACGTGTGCCCAGGTCTGCCCCAGGAGTACCCAGGTGTGCCCCAGGTGTCCCCAGGTGTGCCCAGGTGTGCCCCAGGGGTGCCCAGGTGTGCCCCAGGAGTGCCCCAGGTGTGCCCAGGTGTCCCCAGGTGTGCCCAGGTGTGCCCAGGTGTCCCCAGGTGTCCCCAGGTGTGCCCCAGGAGTGCCCAGGTGTCCCCAGGTGTCCCCAGGTGTGTCCCAGGTGTGCCCCAGGTGTCCCCAGGTGTCCCCAGGTGTGTCCCAGGTGTCCCCAGGTGTCCCCAGGTGTGCCCCAGGTGTCCCCAGGTGTCCCCAGGTGTCCCCAGGTGTGTCCCAGGTGTGCCCCAGGTGTCCCCAGGTGTGCCCCAGGTGTGCCCAGGAGTGCCCCAGGTGTGCCCAGGTGTGGCCCAGGTGTCCCCAGGTGTCCCCAGGAGTGCTCCAGGAGTGCCCAGGTGCGTCCCAAGTGTATCCAGGAGTCCCCAGGTGTCCCCAGGTGTGCCCAGGTGTGCCCCAGGTGTCCCCAGGTGTCCCCAGGAGTGCCCCAGGAGTGCCCAGGTGTCCCCAGGTGTCCCCAGGAGTGCCCCAGGAGTGCCCAGGTGCGTCCCAAGTGTATCCAGGTGTCCCCAGGTGTGCCCCCAGCCGTGCCCAGCGGTGCCCCGCCCCCTCACCTGTAGAAGGCCACCTGCAGCCCCACCTGCACCAGGGCGTGGCCGTGCGGCCCCGCCCCCGGCCCGAAGCCGGGGTGGCTCAGGCAGTGCAGCTCCACGTCGGCCGCCAGGCTGGGGGAGAGGCGGGGTCACACCTGGACACGCCCCCTCACCTGGCCCCGCCCCTCACCTGTCCGGCCCCGCCCCCTCACCTGGACACGCCCCCTCACCTGTCCGGCCCCGCCCCCTCACCTGGCCCCGCCCCTCACCTGGTCCCGCCCCTCACCTGCCCCACCCCCTCACCTGTCCGGCCCCACCCCCTCACCTGGCCCCGCCCCTCACCTGTCCGGCCCCGCCCCCTCACCTGGTCCCGCCCCTCACCTGGTCCCGCCCCTCACCTGGTCCCGCCCCTCACCTGCCCCACCCCCTCACCTGTCCGGCCCCGCCCCTCACCTGCCCGGCCCCCTCACCTGTCCGGCCCCGCCCCCTCACCTGGCCCCGCCCCTCACCTGCCCGGCCCCCTCACCTGTCCAGGTGTCTCTTGGCGCGCTCCAGCTCAGGTGAGATCTCGGGGCCGACGCTGAAGCGCAGCCGCTGCGGGGGGGGGAGGGGCGTGGCCGGGGGGGAGGGGGCGGGGCCACACCTGCGGCTGTGGGGGGGGAGGGGTGACGCACCTGAGCACAGGTGAGCAGCGGGGAAAGGGGCGTGGCTAAGGAGGCCACGCCCCCCGGGCTCACCTGTGCTCCAGGGCGTGGTCGAGCATCTCGGCCACCACGGCGCCGTCGGTGACGGCCGGGTCGTAGAGAGCGCCGCAGGTGCCGTCCTGGCCAACCACCAGCTGCGGGCACACCTGGGCAGGTGAGCGCGGCGGGGCCACGCCCACCGAGCCAAAAACCCCAAAAAAACCCCCAAAAAAACCACCAAAAAAATCCGGGGAAAATAGGAAATTCCGGCTCTGAAAAAACCCAACCAGGTGAGAGCCACGCCCTGAAACACCTGGGCAGGTGAGCGCACCTGAGGCCACGCCCACCGACCCAAAAACCCCCCGAAAACCCCCAAAATATCCGGAGGAAAATGGAACTTCTGGTTCCAGGTGAGAGCCACGCCCTGAAACACCTGGGCAGGTGAGCGCACCTGGGCCACGCCCATTTCCACTAAGCCCCGCCCCAGACACACCTGAGGAGGTGAAGCCCCGCCCCCACAGGTGAAGCCCCGCCCACCTGCAGCGTCTTGTCCCACCAGCGATTGGCGCTGTTGGCGTTGGCCCCGCCCCCGTGCAGCACCTGGGCGGCCGCGCCCTCCAGGCCCCGCCCACTGGGCGTGGCCAGCACAGGTGAGTCCAGGCTCAGCACCAATAGGCTCCTCTGGATCCGCCCCAAGGAGGCGCGGCTTAACCGGTCTGGGGGCGGGGCTTCGTGAGGACACGCCCCCCTCGCCCAGGTGCGCTCACCTGGGCCAGCTGAGGACACGCCCGCCCCCAAATGGAAGCCACGCCCCCCAAAAAAAGGATTTTCCTGCCCTAAAATTGAGGCCACGCCCACAAATAGTCCCAAATTCCTGCATTTTTCCCGCCAAAATTGAGACCCCGCCCACCCCCAAAATCCCCCCAAAAAACCTCCCGGCCACACCTGGACCACGCCCACCAAAGCCCCGCCCCCCTCGGACACGCCCCTCCCGTTTTTCCCGCCAAAATCTCCCCAACCCCCACCCGGGCCACACCCCATTAAAAAAAAACCTCAAATAAACGTTAATTCTACCCAAATAATCCAAAATCCCCAAAATTCCACCAAAATCCCCCCAAAGCCCCTCCCAGCCACACCCAGGCCACGCCCAGCTAAGCCCCGCCCACAAAGACCCAAACCCAGTGTTTTTCTACCCAAAATCCCCCAAATTTTTCCCTAATTCCCCCGAATTTCCCCCAAAACCCCACCCTGGCCACACCCAGCCAAGCCCTGCCCACAATGACCCAAACCCACCCCATTTCGCCCCAAAATCCTCCCAAAATCCCCCCAAAATCCCCCAAGCCCCCCCCATTTTGGCCGAATTCCCCCAAATCCCCCCCAAATCTCCCCAGATCCCCCCAAATCCCCAAGATTTTGCCCGAATTCCCCCGAATTGCCCCCAAATCCCCCCAAATTCCCCCAAACCCCCCCGATTTTGCCCGAATCCCCCCGAATCCCCCCAAATCCCCCCCAAATCCCCCAAATCCCCAAATTTTGCCCGAATCCCCCTGAATCCCCCCAAACCCCCCCAAACCCCCAAATTTTGCCTGAATTCCCCCGAATCCCCCCAAACCCCCCCGAATCCCCCCGAATCCCCCCCAAATCCCCCCCAAATCCCCAAATTTTGCCCGAATCCCCCCGAATCCCCCCAAACCCCCCCGATTTTGCCCGAATTCCCCCCAAACCCCCCCAAACACCCCAATTTTGCCCGAATCCCCCCGAATCCCCCCAACTCCCCCCAAACCCCCCCAGATTTTGCCCGAATTCCCCCCAAACCCCCCCAAACACCCCAATTTTGCCCGAATCCCCCCGAATCCCCCCCAAACCCCCCCAAACCCCCCGAATCCCCCCAAATTCCCCCGAATCCCCCCAATCCTCACCTCGCAGCATGGCGCCGTGGACCCTCCCCCAGTGGCGCCGCTGCTGCCCGCTCAGGAGCCCCACGGGGGGATGGGCGGCCGCCCCTCCCCCCCCCGCGCGCGCCCGGAGCCCCCCCAGGGCCGCCAGCAGGGCGGGGGGGGGGAGGGGCCGGCCCGAGGGGGAGGCGACCCCCACCAGGAAAAACTGGGGACCCCCAGGCCGGCCGAGGGACGCCCCAAAAAAGGCGCGAGAGAAGCAGAAAATTTGGGTGAAAACGCCCCGAAATCGGCTCAGAAGGGTCGGAAGGTTTGGGCGAAACGCCTCCCCCCCAGCACCGAAATAAGCCGCGACCCCCCCCCACCTCAAAATCCCCCAAAACCCCCCGAAATCCTCCCGAATCCCCCTCAAATCCCCCCAAAATTCATCGAAATCCCCCAAATCCCCCCCAATAACTCCAAAATTCCATCCAAAATCCCCCCAGGACCCTCCAAAATCCCCCCAAATCCCCTCAGGACCCCCCCAAATCCCCTCAGGACCCCCCAAAATTCCATCAGGATCCCCCAAATTCCCTCCCAGATCCCCTCAGGACCCCCCCAAAATCCGCTCAGGACCCCCCCAAATCCCCTCAGGACCCCCCAAATCCCCTCAGGACCCCCCAAATCCCCTCAGGACCCCCCCAAATCCCCTCAGGACCCCCCAAAATTCCATCAGGATCCCCCAAATTCCCTCCCAGATCCCCTCAGGACCCCCCCAAATCCCCCCAAATCCCCTCAGGACCCCCCAAAATCCCCCCAATACCCCCCCAGATCCTCCCAAATCCCCTCAGGACCCCCCCCAAAATCCCCCCAGGACCCCCCAAATCCTCCCAAATCCCCTCAGGACCCCCCAAATCCCCTCAGGACCCCCCAAATCCCCTCAGGACCCCCCCAAATCCCCTCAGGACCCCCCAAAATTCCATCAGGATCCCCCAAATTCCCTCCCAGATCCCCTCAGGACCCCCCCAAATCCCCCCAAATCCCCTCAGGACCCCCCAAAATCCCCCCAATACCCCCCCAGATCCTCCCAAATCCCCTCAGGACCCCCCCCAAAATCCCCCCAGGACCCCCCAAATCCTCCCAAATCCCCTCAGGACCCCCTCAAATCTCCCCAAAATCCCCCAAAGCCCCAAGCCCCGCCCTCACCTGCCCGTTGCAGCTGACGGTGACGAAGGGCGGCGGCTGCGCCCCCGGGGGGACCCTCAGCACCTCGTCCCGCCGGGGCCCGGGCACCCGGCACCCCCCAAAAACCGCCTGCACCCACGGCTCGGGGGGGTCCCGCCTGCCCGGGGGGGGACAGGGTGAGGGACAGCCCCAAAATCCCCAAATCCCAAAAAATCCCCGCGAAAATCCCCAAAAAATAACCCCAAAAATCAAAAAAATCCAATTTAACACCCCCCAAAAACCGCCTGCACCCACGGCTCGGGGGGGTCCCGCCTGCCCGGGGGTGGACAGGGTGAGGGACACCCCCAAAATCCCCAAATCCCAAAAAATCCCCGCGAAAATCCCCAAAAATAACCTCAAAAAATAAAAAAAATCCAATTAAACGCCCCCCAAAATCCGCCTGCACCCACGGCTCGGGGGGGTCCCGCCTGGCCGGGGGGGGACAGGGTGACGGACACCCCCAAAATCCCCAAATCCCAAAAAATCCCCGCAAAAATACCAAAAATCCCCAAATCCCAAAAAATCCCCGCAAAAATACAAAAAAAAAAAAAAAAATCCCAAAAATCCCCCCAAAATGCACCAAAAAAATCAAAATTCCCCCAGATTTCCACCCAAAACCCCCAAATTTTCCCAAATTCCCCCAAATTTCTCCAAAAACCCCCCAAAAGTCCCCTCAATTCCCCAAAATTTCCCCAAAATCCTCAATCCCCCCCCCCAAAACCCCCAAAATTCCCGAGATTTCCCCTCCCCCACCTCTGGAGCTGCTCCCGATAGTCCAAAACCCCCGAGAGGAGCCGGGCGGCGAACCTGCACCAGTATGGACCAGTAAGGACCAGTATGGACCAGTATGGACCCGTACGGACCAGTATGGACCAGTAAGGACCAGTATGGACCAGTAAGGACCAGTAAGGACCAGTATGGACCAGTAAGGACCAGTATAAACCAGTATGGACCCGTACGGACCAGTGAAACCAGTAACACAGCAGTGAACCTCCCAGTGCCTCCCAGTATAAACCAGTAGAACCCAGTTCTCCCAGTCTCACCAGATCTGTCCCCCCAGTCCCCCCCAGTTCGCTCCCAGTCCCTCCCAGTTCCCTCCCAATCCCCTCCCAGTTCCCTCCCAGTCCCCCCCAGTTCCCTCCCAGTTCCCCCCCAGTTCCCTCCCAGTCCCCCCCAGTCCCTCCCAGTCCCTCCCAGTCCCTCCCAGTTCCCCCCCAGTCCCTCCCAGTATAAACCAGTGCTCCCAGTCTCACCAGAGCTGCCCCCGCCAGTCCCCGCAGTTCCCCGGGGGCAGCACCAGGGCGGCGCTGCTGTGCACGGGCAGCGGGAGGCGCTCGCTGGAGCCCCAGGGCCACTCCTGCCCCCCCCGAGACCCCCGAAATTGGGGAGGGGTCCCCAGAATCCTGGGGGGGTCCCCAGAATCCCGGAGACCCCCCCCGGGACCCCCCAAATTCCATCAAACCCCGCCCCAAATCCCCCCAAACTCTCCCCAGGACCCCTCCCCAAAACCCCCCCGATGCCCCCACCCCAAATTTGGGGTGCCAGGACCCCTCCAAAATCCACAAGACCCCCCCCAAATCTCCCCCAAAATCCCCCGAAATTCCACCCAAACCCCCCCAGGGCCTCCCAAGCCCCCCCAGGACCCCCAAAACCCCCCAAAGGCCGCCCAAAACCCCCCAAAACCCTGCCCAGGACCCCCCAACCCCTCCCCAGGACCCCCCAAACCCCCCCAAGCCCCCTCCAGGACCCCCCAAACCCCCCCCAAACCCCTTCAAGACCCCCCCGAGCCCCCCCAAACCCTCCCCAAGACCCCCCAGGACCCCCCAAATCCCCCTTAAACCCCCCCAAGCCCCCCCCGAGCCCCCCCAGACCCTCCCCAAACACCCCCAAACCCTCTCCAGGACCCCCCAAGCCCCCCCAAACCCCTCCCAAGCCCCCCCAAACCCCTCCCCCCACCCGGGGGTCGCTCACCGGCAGCCGGGGGGGGGCGGGGGGGGTCCTGCGCAGCCGCTCCTGCAGCCGCGGCCCCGCCCCCCCCGGCGCCCCAAAATCGCGGAGGAGGCGCCGGGCCCGGGCCCGGTCCGGGGGCGCCGCCAGCGCCTCCAGAGCCCCCCGGAGCCGGCCCAGGGTCACCCCCAAACTGGGCAGGGGGGCGCGGCCCGGCCCGGCCGCCTGCGCGGGGGAGCCCGCAATTAACGGCGCGGGTAATTAGGGGGGTGAAATCAGGGGGGGACCCCCCCCCAATTAACGGCGCGGGTAATTAGGGGTGGTGAAATCAGGGGGAACCCGCCCCAATTAACGGGATCCACCCTCCAATTAACGGGACCCCCACCTCCCATTAACGGCAATTAACGGCGCGGGTAATTAGGGGGGTGAAATCAGGGGGGAACCCGGCAATTAACGGGACCCACCCTCCCATTAACGGGACCCCCCCAATTAACGGCGCGGGTAATTAGGGGGGTGAAATCAGGGGGGAGCCCGGCAATTAACGGGACCCCCCCAATTAACGTGACCCCCCCAATTAACGTGACGGGGTTAATTAGGGGGCACGGTTAAATCAGTGGGGAAGCCGCCTCAATTAACGGGATGGGTTAATTAGAGGGGACGGTTAAATCAGTGGGGGAACCCCCCTCAATTAACGGGACCCCCCCTCCAATTAACGGGATCCCCCCAGTTAACGGGGTGTGGGTAATTAACAGGACAGCCCTAATTAACGGGACACCCCAAATCAACGGCACCCTTCCAATTAACGGGACCCCCTCCAATTAACGGGGATATCAGTAATTAAGGGATACCGGTAATTAACAGGGAGATCTATAATTATCGGGGATACCGGTAATTAACGGGGTATCACCAATTAACGGGGATATCAGTAATTGATGGGATATCGGTAATTAACGGGGATATCTATAATTAATGGGAATTTCAGGAATTAAGGGGACACTCTCCAATTAATGGGGTATCACTAATTAACGGGGTATCGGCAATTAACGCGGACCCCTCCCCAATTAACGGAGACCAGCCTAATTGACTCAAACCCCTCCCCAATTAACCTAATTAACGGAGGGCCTCCCAAAATCAATCAGGAGTCCTCCCCAATTAACAGAAACCCCTTAATTAACTCGAACTCCTCCCCAATTAAAAGAAACCCCTTAATTAACTCGAATTCCTCCCCAATTAACCCAATTAACAGAAACTCCCCAAAATCACTCGGGACCCCTCCCCAGTTAATAGAAACCTCCCTAATTAATGCGAACCCCTCCCCAATTAACAGAAACCCCCTTAACTAACGTGAACCCCATTCCAATTAACAGAAACCCCCTTAATTAACGCGAACCCCTCCCCAATTAACAGAAACCCCCTTAATTAACGTGAACCCCATTCCAATTAACAGAAATCCCCTTAATTAACGCAAACCCCTCCCCAATTAACAGAAACCCCCTTAATTAACGCGAACCCCTCCCCAATTAACAGAAACCCCCTTAATTAATGCGGACCCCCACAAATCACTCAGGACCCCTGTAATTAACAGAGACCCCTCCCCAATTAACAGAAACCCCCTTAATTAACGTGAACCCCTCCCCAATTAACAGAAACCCCCTCTAATTAACTCGTCCCCTCCCGAATCACTCGGGACCCCTCTAATTAACAAAGACCCTTCCCCAATTAACAGAAACCCCCTCTAATTAACGCCGGCCCCTCCCCAATTAGCCCAATTAACGCAATTAACCCAATTCACCGCCCCCCCCCCCCCGCGCGCGGACGTGCGGCCCCGCACGAGCGCCGCCCCTCCCCCACCCCGCCCCTCCCCCACCCCCCCAGCCCCTCCCCCACCCCCGGGGGGGTCCCGGCCTCACTTTTGGGGGGTCCGCGGCCGGGGGGGGGCGGCGGCGCCCCCAGCCCCACAGCGAGCGCCCCATGGCTGCGGAGCCACGCCCCCGAGCGGGAAACCACGCCCCTTTCCTGGGAAACCACGCCCCTAAAGGAAACCACGCCCCCTTTCCAGAGAAACCACTCCCCCTAAAGGAAACAACGCCCCTTTCCTGGGGAAACCACGCCCCCGAGCGGGAAACCACGCCCACATCCCAGAGAAACCACGCCCCTTTCCTGGGAAACCCCGCCCCCTAAAGGAAACAACGCCCCCTTCCCAGAGAAACCACGCCCCCTCCCCACAAACCCCGCCCCTTTTTGGGAAACCCCGCCCCCTCCCCACAAACCCCGCCCCCTGCCAGCCCCGGCCCCTCCCCCCCTCAGAGGGGCTCTGCTGCCCCTCCCCCACTATCGCGATAGAAGGGGGGGAGGGGAGCCCGAATCTCGCCATTGGGGGGGAGGGGGGGATTGTGGGGGGGGGAGGAGGGGCGGGATCACCCTCCCCCAGCCCCTCCCCCACCATCGCGATAGAAGAGGGGGGGAGGGGCACACCCCAACTCTCGCGATTTTTGGGGGGCGGGGAGGGGAGGGGGAGGGGCGGCTGGGCGGAAGCGGAAGTGACGCCGGCGCTGGGGGCGGGGGAGCCGCAGGTAAACACGGCCCGCTGCGGGTGGGGGGAGGGGAGGGCAGGGGGGAGACCCCGGGGGGGAGGGGGGGGTCGCGGGGTGGGGGAGGGCCGCGACCCTTCCCCCCCCCCCCCAATCGTTTCTTTCCCCTCCCCCCCCGCAGGGATGCCGCGCGCGCCGTGGCGGGGCGGTGGGGGAGGGGCGGCGCTGCCCCTCCCCCTGCTGCTGCTGCTGCTGGCGCCCCTCCCCCCCCCGGCGGCGCGGGGGGCGCCGTTCCGGCCCGTGGTGGTCGTGCACGGGCTCTTCGACAGCCCCGGCGACTTCCGCCGCCTGCGGCAGTTCATCAACGAGGTGGGAGCCCGGGCCCGGCCGAGAGATCCCCGAAAGATCCCCGAAAGATCCCCGAAATATTCCGGAAATATCCTGGAAATATCCCCGAAATATTCCCAAAATATCCTGGAAATATCCCCGAAATATTCCCAAAATATCCTGGAAATATCCCCAAAAGATCCCCGAAAGATTCCCAAAAGATCCTGGAAAGATCCCCGAAATATCCCCAAAAGATCCTGGAAATATCCCCGAAAGATTCCCAAAATATCCTGGAAAGATCCCGGAAATATCCCCGAAAGATCCCCGAAAGATCCCGGAAATATCCCCAAAATGTTCCCAAAATATCCCGGAAATATCCCCAAAAGATCCCCGAAAGATCCCGGAAATATCCCCGAAAGATCCCGGAAATATCCCCGAAATATTCCCAAAATATCCTGGAAAGATCCCCGAAAGATCCCGGAAATATCCCCGAAAGATCCCGGAAATATCCCCAAAATATCCCCGAAAGATCCCGGAAATATCCCCAAAATGTTCCCAAAATATCCCGGAAATATCCCCAAAATATCCCCAAAAGATCCTGGAAATATCCTGAAAATATTCCCAAAGTATCCCCAAAAGATCCCCAAAAGATCCCGGAAATATCCCCAGAATGTTCCCAAAATATCCCGGAAATATCCCCAAAATGTCCTGGAAATATCCCCAAAATATTCCCAAAATATCTGCAACATATCCCCAGAATGTCCTCAAGATATCTGCAAAATATCCCAAAATATTCCCAAAATATCCCCAAATCACCCCAAAATATCCCCAAAAATCCCCCAAAATTGGGGTCCCAATCCCATTTTTGGGGTCCCTGATCCCATTTTCGGGGTCCCAATCCCATTTTTGGGGTCCCTGATCCCGTTTTTGGGGTCCCTAATCCCATTTTTGGGGTCCCTGATCCCATTTTTGGTGTCCCTCACCCCATTTTGGGGGTCCCTGACTTCATTTTCAGGGTCCCTGACCCCGTTTTTGGGGTCCCAATCCCATTTTTGGGGTCCCTGACCCCATTTTTGGGGTCCGTGACCCTGTTTTTGGTGTCCCAATCCCATTTTTGGGGTCCCAACCCCATTTTTGGGGTCCCTCACCCCATTTTTGGGGTCCCTGATCCCGTTTTCGGGGTCCCTGATCCCATTTTTGGGGTCCCTCACCCCGTTTTTCCCCCCCCAGAGCCACCCGGGCGCGGAGGTGACGGTGCTGGACCTCTTTGACCGGGGCGCGTCGCTGCGGCCGCTGTGGCTGCAGGTGGCCGGGTTCCGCCGGGCGCTGGCGCCCATCATGGCCAACGCGGCCCGGGGGGTTCACCTGCTGGGCTACAGCCAGGGTGGGTGGGGGTCCCGGGGGTCCCGGGGCTGGGGAGGGGTCCTGGGGGTCCCCTGGGTTCACCTGCTGGGCTACAGCCAGGGTGGGTGGGGGTCCCGGGACCCCCGGGGCTGGGGAGGGGTCCCAGGGCTGTGGGAGGGGTCCCAGGGCCATGGGGAGGGGTCCCGGGGGTCCCGGGGTCATGGGGAGGGGTCCTGGGGTTATGGGGAGGGGTCTCAGATTTTTGGGGAGGGGTCCCGAGTCCAGGAATGAGGGTCCTGTGTTTAGGGGTGGGGGGTCCCAGGGCTGTGGGAGGGGGTCTCGGGTTCATGGGCAGGGGGCTCGGATTTTGGGGAGGGGTCCCAGATCATTTGGGGAGCATTAGGGTTCTCAGGGGGGATTTTGGGGAATTTTTGGGGGTTCCTGGGGGAATTTTTGGGGGAGTTTTGGGTGGGATTTTGGGGGTTCCCAGGGGGATTTTTGGGTGGGATTTGGGGAGTTTTGGGTGGGATTTTGGTTGTTTTGGTGGAGGATTTTGGGGGTTTCCAGGGGCATTTTTGGGTGGGATTTTGGGGGTTTCCAGGGGCATTTTTGGGTGGGATTTTGGGGTTCCCCAGGGGTGGTTTTTGGGGTGTCTCGCCCCCCTCCCCACCAGCCCCCTCCCCAATTCCAGGGGGTCTCATCTGCCGGGCGCTGCTGGCCACGACCCCCGACCACAACGTGCAGAGCTTCATCTCCCTGGCGGCGCCGCAGATGGGCCAGTACGGGGGTGAGCGGATTTTGGGGAATTTTGGGGATTTTTGGGAATTTATGGGGTTTTTTTGGGGCGGTTTTGGGGTTATTTGTGAGTTTTTTGGGTTTTTTTGGGGGTTCTTTTGTGATTTTTTGGGGTTTATTTCGGTGTTTTGCGGGATTTTTGGAGGTCTCTGTGTGTTCTGGGGCTGAAGGGGATTCAGGGGGATTTGGGGATTTTTTTTGGGGGGATTTTTGGGGAATTCTTGGGATTTTTTTGAGGGCGATTTTAGATTTTTTTGGGGGTGGTTTTTTTGGGCTTTTTTTGGTGATTTTTTGGGGTTTATTTTGGTGTTTTCCAGGGGGTTTTGGGAGGTCTCTGTGTGTCCTGGGGGAGAGGGAGGAATTTGGGGAGATTTTGGGGTGTTTTGGGACTGATTTTGGGGCAGATTTTGGGGTGGTTTTGGGTTGATTTTGAGCTGATTTTGGGGCTGATTTTGGGCTGATTTTTGCTGAATTTTGGGCAGATTTTGGGGTGGTTTGGGGCTGATTTTGGGGCAGGTTTTGGGCTGATTTTGGGCTGATTTTTGCCAATTTTGGGGCAGACACCGATTACCTGAAGTGGCTTTTCCCCCGGCACATGAAATCCAACCTGTACCGGCTCTGCTACACCCCCCTGGGCCAGGGCGTGTCCATCTGCAACTACTGGAATGGTCTGGCCCCAAAAACCCCCAAAAATCTCCCAAAATACCCTAAAAATCCCCCCAAAACCCCCTGAAATATCCCAAAACCATCCCCACAAACCTCCCCCAAAATCCCCCGAAAAACCCCGCAAAAAATCCCCCCAAAAAACCCCAAACCCTCTCAAAAAACCCCAAAACCCCCCCAAAAAAACCCAACCCCCCCCAAAAACCCCAAACCCCCCCAAAACCCCCCAAACCCCCCAAAAATCCCCAAACTCCCCCTTGCAGACCCCCACCACCGGGAGCTGTACCTGAACAGCAGCGACTTCCTGGCGCTGCTCAACGACGAGCGGCTGCACCCCAACGCCTCAGGTGAGCCCCAAAAATCCCCAAAAAACCCCAAATTCCCAAAATTCCATCCCAAAAAGCCCCGAATCCCCGGAATTTCACCCCAAAATCCCCGACTCCCCCAGACTGGAAGCGGAACCTGCTGCGGATCCAGCGGCTGGTGCTGATCGGGGGCCCCGACGACGGCGTCATCACCCCCTGGCAGTCCAGGTGGGACCCCAAAAACCCCCAAAATCGCCCCGAAATCAGCCCGAAGTTACCCCAAAATCCTCCCCGAACCCGCCCAGAAACGTCCCTGAAATTCCCCCGAGAATCTTCCCCAAAAACCGAAAATCACCCTAAAATCAACCCAAAAATCATCCCAGAAAAACTCCAGAATCACTCCAAAATTGCCCCAAAATTCCCCCAAAAATCACCCTAAAATCAACCCAAAAATACCCCAAAATCACCCCAAAATCACCCTAAAATCAACCCAAAATTATCCCAAAAATCTTCCCCAAAATCACCTCAAAATGACCCCAAATTAACCAAAAATTACCCCAAAATGACCCCAAAAATCCAAAAAAGTCAAAAAAAAGTCCCCCCAAAAATCCCCAAATCCTCCCCAAATCCCCCCGGGCCCTTTTGGGGTGTCCCCGAATTTCGGGGTCCCCCCCTGGTGACCCCAAAATTTCCCCGAAGCCTTTTTGGGTTCTACGACGCCAACGAGACCGTGCGGGACATGGAGGCGCAGCCGGTGAGGGGCACCCCAAAATTTGGGGTGGGACACCAAAAATTGGGGTGGGACCCCAAAAATTGGGATTGGGACTCCAAAATTGGGATTGGGACTCCAAAAAGGGGGGTGGGACCCCAAAAATTGGGATTGGGACTCCAAAATTGGGATTGGGACTCCAAAAAGGGGGGTGGGACCCCAAAAATTGGGATTGGGACTCCAAAAATTGGGGGTGGGACCCCAAAAAAGGGGAATGGGATCCCAAAATAGGGGGTGGGACCCCAAAATTTGGGGTGGGACCCCAAAAATTGGAGATTAAGACCCCAAAAATGGGGCTAGGACCCCAAAATTGGGATTTGGACTCCAAAAACTTGGATTGGAGCCCCAAAAATTGGGGATTGAGACCCCAAAAAGGGGGGTGGGACCCCAAAATTGGGAGTGGGGCCCCAAAATTAGAGGCTGGGACCCCAAAATTGGGGTTGGGACCCCAAAAAAGGGGGATGGGATCCAAGATTTGGGATTGGGCCCCCAAAAATTGGGATTGGGTTCCAAGATTTGGGAGTTTTGGGGTCTCATTTTGGGCTATTTTTGGGGGTTTTGGGGTATTTTTGGGGGTGGTTGAAGGGGTTTTTTAAAGGTGTTTTTAGGATATTTTTTGGGTTATTTTTTAGGAAAGTTTTGGTAATTTTTCAGGGTATTTTGGGGGTTGTTTTTAGGGTATTTTGGGTTATTTTTGGGTGTTTTTAACGGGGTTTTTTTGTCCAGCCCAGGTGTTCCTGCAGGACACATTCGGCCTGAGGTCACTCTGGGCCCGGGGAGGATTTGGGGATTTTTGGGATATTTTTAGGATATTTTGGGGATATATTCGGGATATTTTTAGAATATTTTCGGGATATTTTGGGGATATTTTTAGGATATTTTCAGGATAATTTCAGAATATTTTTGGGATATTTTCAGGATATTTTCAAAATATTTTTGGGATATTTTCAGGATATTTTGGGGACATTTTCAGGATATTTTGGGGACATTTTCAGGGTTATTTTTGGGATATTTTCAGAATATTTTTGGGGTATTTTCAGGATATTTTGGGGATATTTTCAGGATATTTTCAGGATATTTTGGGGACGTTTTCAGGACATTTTCAGGGTTATTTTTGGGATATTTTCACGATATTTTGGGGATATTTTGGGGATATTTTCAGGATATTTTCAGGATATTTTGGGGACGTTTTCAGGACATTCTCAGGGTTATTTTTGGGATATTTAAGGGTCTTTTCCCATTCCAGGTGTTCCTGCAGGACACGTTCGGCCTGCGCTCGCTCTGGGCCCGGGGCGCTCTGGGCGGCTGCGCCGTGCCCGGGGTCCCTCACACGGCCTGGCACAGCCACAGGGGGGTTTATGAGAAATGCATCCGGCCCTGGCTCACCTAGGGGATCCTATAGATTCTATAGGGGATTTATAGGGATTTATGGGATTTATAGGGGATTTATGGGGATTTATGGGGTTTTTAGGGGGGTCTGTATGGGATCCATGGGCCTGGCACAGCCACAGGGGGGTCTACGAGAAATGCATCCGACCCTGGCTCACCTAGGCCATCCTATGGATTCTATAGGGGAACTGTGGGGTTTATCATGGATTTATGGGATTGATGGGGTTTATGGGGGATTTATGGGGGATTTATGGGGTTTATAGGGGATCTGTGGGTTCTATAGGGGGGTTTCAAGGGGATCCATGGGGCTGGCCCTGGCTCACCTAGGCCATCCTATCGATTCTATAGGGGATTTGTAGGGATTTATGGGATTTATAGGGGATTTATGGGGTCTATGGGGTCCATAGGGGATCCATGGGGCTGGCACAGCCACAGGGGGGGTCTATGAGAAATGCATCCGGCCCTGGCTCACCTAGGCCATCCTATGGATTCTATAGGGGATTTATAGGGATTTATGGGGTTTATGGGGTTTATAGGGGATCTGTGGGTTCTATAGGGGGGTTTTTAGGGGATCCATGGGCCTGGCCCTGGCTCACCTAGGGGATCCTATAGGATCTATAGGGGATCTGTGGGGTCTATAAGGGACCTGTGAGGTTTATAGGGGATTTAGGGGGTTTATAGGGGCTCTGTAGGGGATTTGGGGTCTCTGTGGGGTCTCTATATGTCCCTATAGGGAATTTGGGGTTCCCTTTAGGGGATTTTGGGGTTCAATAGAGGATTTGGGGTCCCTGTAGGGATTTTGGGGTTCCATAGGGGATTTTTGGGTTCCATAGGGGATTTTGGGGTCCCTGTAGGGATTTTGGGGTTCCATAGGGGATTTTTGGGTTCCATAGGGGATTTTGGGGTCCCTTTAGGGGTTTTGGGGTTCCACAGAGGATTTTGGGGTTCCATAGGGGATTTTTGGGTCCCTGTAGGGATTTTGGGGTTCCACAGAGGATTTTGGGGTTCCATAGGGGATTTTGGGGTCCCTTTAGAGGTTTTGGGGTCTCCCTGGGGCCCCTCCCATTTTTGGGGTCCCTGGGGGGGTCCCGGCCGTGGGGGAGGGGCCGGTTCAGTTTTTGGGGTCTCTTTTGGGGGGGGTCTCCCCTCCCCCACCCCTCCCCCACCGACTCAGGGATTTGGGGGCCCCTCCCCCCACGGCCTAAAAGGGGAGGGGCCAAATTTTGGGGGGGCGGGGCCACGGCCAATAAAGCACTTCCCCCCCCGAAATGAGTCTGGGGGATTTTGGGGGTCTCGGGGGGATTTTGGGGGGTTAAAATTGGCCCCTCCCCCTTTTCACCATAGCCCCGCCCATTTCACGAGACCACGCCCCTTTTTCCATTCCTGGCTTTTTATTGGTTCAAACCCGATGTCAATCAAGGGGGGGGGGGCTTAAAGACAAAATTGGGACAAAATTGGGGCAAAATGGGGGCGGTTTGGGGGAATTTGGGGCAGCATTTTGGCTATTTTGGGTGAATTCGGAACCGTTTTGTGTAAATTTTGGCCCTTTTCTGTATATTTGGGGCCATTTTGGGTGACTTTTGGTCTTTTGGGGCAAATTTGGGCCTTTTTGGGGTGAATTTTGACCATTTGGGGCAGTTTGGGGTGGAACTGGGGCAGTTCCAAGTACAAAACCGGGTGAATTTTGCCCATTTTGGGTGAATTTTGGTTAATTTGGGGCAGTTCCAGGTACAAAACCGGGTGGATTTTGCCCATTTTGGGTGAATTTTGCCCATTTTGGGTGAATTTTGCCCATATTTTGAGTGAACTTTGCCCAATTTTGGCCAGTTCTTGGGGCAGGGACTGGGCAGGAGTTCGGGGCCGTTCCAGGGCGGATTTTGGGGGGATTTTTGAGGAGATTTTGGGGGGATTTTTGGCGGATTTTTTGGGGAATTTTGGGGGGATTTTCGGGGGATTTTTTGTGGGGATTTTCGTGGGAGTTTTGGAGGGATTTTTTTGGGATTTTCAGGGGGGATTTTTGGGGGATTTTGGGGGGTCTCAGGGCGGGGGCAGCGCCAGCAGCGGGGGCAGCAGCTCGGGGGGGTCCCCGCGCCCCCCGCCCGCCTCGGCCGAGTGTTTGCACTTCTCGGAGCCGCACTGGCACGGGAAATATTTGCTCTTGATGTCCCAAAATCGGTCCCCGTAGTCGAACCTGAAATTCGGGACACCGGGGTCACCCCAAATCCCAAACCCACCCCCCAAAACCCGCGGTGACCCCACGGGGTCGGGGGTCAGAGAGGGTGGGGGGTTAAATTGTGCCTAAATTGTCTTTAAATTGGCCTTAAATGTCCCAAAATTGGCCCTAAATGTCCTTAAATGTCCCCAAAATGGCCACAAATTGACCCTAAGTCCCCAAATGTCCCTAAATTGTCCCCAAGTGTCCCCCAGACCCCCTAAATGTCCCCCGAGCCCCCAGAACATCCCCGAGTGAAATGCCCTAAATGCCCCCAAATCCTCCTAAACAACCCTGCACCCCATAAACACTGTAAGAACCCCAGGAACCCGATATAAACCTTGGAAAAACTGTGTAAGGACCCCGTAAACAACCCCGAGCCCAATAAAAACCCCACAAACACCATCATCACCCCGTAAATACCAAATAAACCCTTTAAAAACCCCATAAACCCAACAAAAACCCCCCAAAAATGCTCCATGAGCATTGTAAAAACCCTGAAAACACCCCATGAAGCCTGGAAATCCCTATAAAACCCCTATAAAACACCTATAAATCCCAATAAATCCCTATAAAACCAAATAAAACCCTATAAATCCCTATGAAACACCTATAGAACACCTATAAATCCCAATAAAGCCCAATAAATCCCTATAAAACCCAATAAAACCTTATAAATCCCTATGAAACACCTATAAATCCCAATTAAACCCAATAAAGCCCAATAAACCCCTATAAAGCCCTAATAAAACCCTATAAATCCCTGTGAAACACCTATAAATCCCAATTAAACCCAATAAACCCCTATAAAGCCCTAATAAA
This sequence comes from Lonchura striata, assembly GCF_046129695.1. NCBI lineage: Eukaryota > Metazoa > Chordata > Aves > Passeriformes > Estrildidae > Lonchura > Lonchura striata. Next base: position 128,211 of record NC_134631.1, on the reverse strand, counting down.
ACCCTATACAATCCCTATAAATCCCTATAAAACCCCAATAAATCCCAATAAACCCCTATAAAATGCCAATAAATCCCAATAAATCCCTATAAAACCCCAACAAATCCCAGTAAATCCCTATAAAACCCCAATAAATCCCGATAAAACCCCAATAAATCCCTATAAATGATTCTAAATCCCTAAAATCCCACCCCAGCTCCTCGCCGGGGCGGATGTGGCGGCTGCTGAAGAAGGCGATGCGGGGGAAGCGCAGGTCCTGGTGCAGCATGAACACGCGCACGGGGATGATGTTGGGGTCGCACAGGTGGTTGATGAAGCGACTGACGTTGCCGTAGTAACGGGCGTCGATGCAGTACACCTCGCCGTCCTGGGAAAGGGGCGGGGCCTCGCTCAGGGGGCGGGGCCGGGAGCAGTGACCACGCCCCCTGCCCGGGAAAGGGGCGGGGCCTCGCTCAGGGGGCGGGGCTGAGAGCCGAGACCCCGCCCCCTGCCCGGGAAAGGGGCGGGGGCTCGCTCAGGGGGCGGGGCTAATAGTGGCTCCGCCCCCATTCAACAACGGGGCGGGGCTATACACCGTGGCTCAGCCCCATTTTAAAAGGGGCGTGGCTTAGAGCTGTGGCTCCGCCCCATTCTGGAAAGGGGCGTGGCTAATCGCAGTGGCTCCGCCCCCGTTCGGGAAAGGGGCGTGGCTGTGCCGCGGGTTTTGGGGGGGATTTGGGAGATTTGGGGACTTTTTTTGGATTGGTTTTGGGGTCGGCCTGCACGTCTGGGGGTCCTCAGCACCTTTAGGGACCCCCCAAAGTCCCTGGGATCCCCCCCAAAAATTCCTGGGACACCCCAAAAACCCCTGGGACCCCCCAAAAACCCCTGGGACCCCCCCCAAAAACCCCTGGGACCCCCCAAAAACCCCTGGGACCCCCCCAAAAACCCCTGGGACCCCCACCCAATGGGATTAAACCACCACGGGGTCAATGGGGCAGAGCTGCTGTCCCAAATTTTTGGGGTCTCACCTCAAAATTTTGGGGTCCCCTGCCCCTGGATCCCCCAAAAATCCCCCAAACCCCCCAAAAATTCCCAAAACCCCCCAAAAATCCCACCTTGTTGTCCAGGTCGAAGAGGTAGGAGTCGTCCTCCCTGACGTCGGCCTCGGCGTCTGAAATCAGCTCCCCCACGTACCTGGGGTAAAAAAACCCAAATTTGGGCACCCCAAAAACGGCCAATATCCCTAAAAACCTGAAATCCGCCCAAAAGCCTTCAAATAGCACCGAAAATCCACCCAAAAAAATCCCTAAAATATCCCCCAAAATCCTTCAAATAGCACCAAAAAACCCTTAAAATATCCCAAATAAACCTTAAAATATCCCAAAACCCCCTAAAATATCCCAAAAAGCCCTAAAATATCCCAAAAAAGGCCTAAAATTTACAGAATAAAACCCAGAAATCCCCCCCCTTCAAACCCCCGAAAATATCTGAAAGGAAAGCCAAAATCCCCTAAAATCCCCCCAAAACCCCAGAATTCCCCCAACCCCCCCGGTTTTAGGGTTTCCCTCCCCATTTTTGGGATTTTTTTCTCCATTTTTGGTGTTTCCATCCCAATTTTTAAGATTCCCCCCCGCCTTTTTTGGGTTTTTTCTCCCCATTTTTGGAGTTTCCCCCCATTTTTGGGATATTTTTCCCATTTTGGGGTTCCCATCCCCATTTTTGGGTTTCCCCTCCCATTTTTGGGGTCCCTCTCCCCATTTTTGGGCTGTTTTCCCCAATTCTGGAGTGGTTTTCCCCCATTTTTGGTGTTCCCATCCCCATTTTTGGGATATTTTCCCCTTTTTTGGTCCTCCCATCCCTATTTTTGGGGTTTCTCTCCTCATTTTTGGGGCTTTTTTCCCCATTTTTTAGAGTTCCCCTCCCCATTTTTGGGGTTGCTCGCCCCATTTTTGGGCTGTTTTCCCCGTTTTTGGGGTCCCTCACTCGCAGATGAAGGTCCCGGGGGGAATCGCCTGCAGCGCCCGAACGCCCCAGCCCATCTTGGCCGTGCGGTACAGCTGCAGCCGGACCCTGAAATGGGGCGAAAAAACGGGATTTTGGGAAAAACGGGAATTTGGGGGGGAAAAAACGGGGAATTTGGGGGAAAGAAGAGAATTTTGTGGGGAAAAAATGGGGATTTTTGGGGGGAAAATGGAGGGAAATGGGAATTTGGAGGGGGGGAATTGGGAATTTAGGGAGAAAAAACGGGAATTCTGAGGGAGAAAACTGGGAATTCTGGGGGGAAAAATGGGGAATTTGGGGGGCAAAAAAAGGGAATTTTGGGGGGAAAAATGGGAATTTTGGGGGGGAAAAATGGGAATTTTGGGGGGGAAAAATGGGGGTATTTGGGGTTTTTGGTGTCCCACTTGATGCCGCTCTGCACCATGCTGTTCTTTGGGGGCAGAATTCAGGATTTTGGGGTTTTTGGGGTGCAGAATTCAGGATTTTGGGGTTTTTGGGGTGCAGAATTTGGGTTTTTGGGGTTTTTTTGGGGTCCCACTTGATGCCGCTCTGCACCACGCGGTTCTTGCAGCTCCTCCAGCAGGTGCAGGCCTGGTTGCACTCAAAAATCAGGGGGGGCTCGATTTTATTGAACTCCTGCAGCAGCCGCCCGTCCTGGGGGGAAAAGGGACACTGAAACACCCCAAAATCACCCTGAAAAACAGCCCAAAAATACCCTTAAAAATAACCCAAAATACCCCAAAATCACCCTTAAAAACAGCCCAAAAATACCCTTAAAAATACCCCAAAACACTCCAAAATCACCCTGAAAAACAGCCCAAAAATACCCTTAAAAATACCCCAAAACACCCCAAAATCACCCTTAAAAACAGCCCAAAAATACCCTTAAAAATACCCCAAAACACCCCAAAACCACCCTTAAAAACAGCCCAAAAAACACCCTTAAAAAAAACCCAAAACACCCCAATTCATCCTTAAAAACAGCCCATTTTTGGGGATTTTTTGGGGGGAATTTTTTGTATTTTTGGCATGGTTTTGAAAGAAGTTTTGGGATTTTTTTGGGGCATTTTTTTGGAATTCTTAAGGGATTTTTGCAGATATTTTTGGGGTTTTTGGGGGTTGTTTTTGGGGTGGTTCCAGGGGATTTTTGAGGACATTCTGGGGATGGTTTTGGGGTGGATTTGAGGGAATTTTGGGGTTTTTTGGGGGTTTTTTCCCCTCTCACCTTGTCGTACCAGCAGCGGATGCTGAGCTGCCCGCAGAGGCAGTTGGAGGAGGAGCAATCGTCCTGGCAGGTGCAGTGCTGCAAAACAGCCCAAATTCACCCCAAATTCCCCCAAATCACCCCAAAGTCACCCCAAATTCACCCCAGACTCACCTGGAACCTTCCAGGACCCGTCCAGGACCCCCCAAATTCCTCCCAGTTTGTCCCAGTTTCCCCAAATCCCCATTTTCCCATCAGTTTTACCCCAAAAATCCCATTTTTCCCCGTTTTTTCCCATTTCCCCCCCGTTTTTTCCCCCCCGTTTTCCCCCCTTTTTTTCTCCCTTTTTTTCCCATTTTCTCCCCATTTTTTCCCGTTTATTCCCATTTTTTCCCCGTTTTTTCCCACTTTCCCCCCGTTTTTTCCCGTTTTTTTCCCATTTTCCCCGTTTTTTCCCGTTTATTCCCCATTTTTCCCCATTTCCCACCCGTTTTTTCCCTGTTTTCCCCCCATTTTTTCCCGTTTTTTCCCATTTTCCCCCGTTTTTCCCCATTTTCTCCCCGTTTATTCCCCGTTTCCCCCCGTTTTCCCCCATTTCTCCCCGTTTTTCCCCGTTTTCCCCTGTTTTTTCCCATTTCCCCCCGTTTTTTCCCCGTTTTTCCCCATTTCCCCCCCGTTTTTCCCCATTTTCTCCCCGTTTTTCCCCGTTTTTCCCCATTTTCCCCTGTTTTTCCCCATTTTCTCCCCGTTCATTCCCCATTTTTTCCCGTTTTCCCCCATTTCCCCCCGTTTTTCCCCGTTTTCCCGTTTTTTCCCATTTCCCCCCTGTTTTCCCCCGTTTTTCTCCATTTTCTCCCCGTTCATTCCCCATTTTTTCCCGTTTTTTCCCATTTCCCCCCCGTTTCCCCCCGTTCATTCCCCATTTCCCCCCGTTTTCCCCCGTTTTTTCCCCGTTTTCCCCCGTTTTTTCCCCGTTTTTTCCCATTTTCTCCCCGTTTATTCCCCATTTTCCCCCGTTTTTCCCCATTTCCCCCCGTTTTTCCCCGTTTTCCCCTGTTTTTTCCCATTTCCCCCCTGTTTTCCCCCGTTTTTCCCCATTTTCTCCCCGTTCATTCCCCATTTTTCCCCGTTTTCCCCCATTTTCCCCCCGTTTTCTCCCATTTCCCCCCCATTTCCCCCCCATTTTTCCCCGTTTTTCCCCATTTCCCCCCATTTTCCCCCCGTTTTCCCCCGTTTTCCCCGTTTTCCGGCTCCCACCTGCAGGTGGGTGATGTTGTGGTCGATGTTCATGGTGGAGGTCTCGCAGTTCTCGGCGATGTATTTGTAGTCCTGCGGGCACGGCTCCTCGTCCACGCCGTTGACGCAGGGGATGGGAACGTTCTCGTGGCCCCGCGCCACGTCCCTGCGGGAATTCCCGACAATTCCAGCAAAAATTCCCAAAAAACCCAGCCCAAGTTGCCGAAATTCCCAAAAAAATCCGGTCAGAAATGCTGACATTTCCAAAAAAATCCAGCCCGAATTGCCGAACAATATCCAGCACAAATTCCCAAAAAAATCCAGCACAAATCCCAAAAAAATCCAGCACAAATTCAAAAAAATTCCAGCAAAAATTCCCCAAAATTCCAGCCCAAATTCCCAAAAATTCCAGCCCAAATTCCCAAAAAATCCAGCCCAATTCCCCAAAAAAATCTAGCATAATTCCCAAAAAATCCAGCCCAAATTCCCAAAAAAATCCAGCACAAATCCCAAAAAAAATCCAGCACAAATTCCCAAAAAACTCCAGCACAAATTCCCAAAAAAATCCAGCACAAATTCCAAAAAATTCCAGCCCAAATTCCCAAAAAAATCTAGCACAAATCCCAAAAAAATCCAGGACAAATTCCCAAAAAAATCCAGCATAATTCCCAAAAAATCCAGCCCAAATTCCCAAAAAATCCAGCACAAACCCCAAAAAAATCCAGCACAAATTCCCAAAAATTCCAGCCCAAATTCCTAAAAAAAAAAAAATCCAGCACAAATTCCCAAAAATTCCAGCCCAAATTCCCAAAAAAATCCAGCCAAAAATCCTAAGAAAAATCTGGCCAGAAATGCCAAAATTCCCCAAAAAAATCTGGCCAGAAATGCAGAAATTAAAAAAAAAAATCTGGCCCGAAACTCGGAAATTCCCACAAAAATACGGCCAGAAATTCCCAGAAGAACCCAGCCTGAAATAAAGAAATTCCCCCCAAAAAATCAGAAAAAAATCCCAAAAAAATCAGAAAAAAATCAGGAAAAAAAGATCGGAAAAAAATTTGAAAAAATTTGAAAAATATTTTGGAAAAAATCGGAGAAATATTGGGGAAAAAAAAATCGCAGAAAAATAACTCAAAAAATCAGAAAAAAAATCACACACAAAAAAAAAAAATCCCAAAAAATCAGAAAAAGGGAAAAATCTGAAAAAAAAAAAAGTGAAAAAAATCCCCAAAAATACCCCAAAAAATAAAAAAAAAAAATTGGGAAAAATCACAAAAACTGCCCCAAAAAGTCCGAAAAAATAATCCAAAAATCCGAAAAAAATTGGGAAAAAAATGGCAAAAAAATCCCAAAAATCAGAAAAAAATAAGGAAAAAAATCTGAAAAAAAAATTTGAAAAAAATCACAAAAACTGCCCCAAAAAATCCGAAAAAAATCATCAAAAAACCCCAAAAATCCGAAAAAAAATGGGAAAAAAATGGGAAAAAAAAATCCCAAAAATCAGAAAAAAATAAGGGAAAAATCTGAAAAAAAAAAGAGTGAAAAATATCCCAAAAAATCCCCCCAAAAATCAGAAAAAATCATCAAAAAATCTGAAAAAAGCTGGGAAAAAAATGGGAAAAAAATCCCAAAAATCAGAAAAAAATAAGGATAAAATCCCCAAAAATCCCAAACGCCCAAAATTGCCCAAATCGCCCCGAAATGCGCCCGTACCTGCTGACGATGCGCTCGGTGCGCAGCGCCGTGCCCGCCGTGCCCTGCCTCAGTTTGTGACCCAAAAATGCCCCAAAAACGCCCCAAAAATCACCAAGAATTCAAAAATAAAATCAGAAAAAATCCCACAAAATGCCCCAAAAATCAGGAAAAAAATGAGAAAAAAAATCCCAAAAATCAGAAAAAAATAAGGAAAAAAATCTGAAAAAAAATTTGAAAAAAATCCCAAAAAATACCCCAAAAATCAGGAAAAAAATGGGAAAAAAATGGGAAAAAATTCCCAAAAATCCGAAAAAATTCCCCAAAAATCCCAAACGCCCAAAATCGCCCAAAATCCCCCAAAATCGCCCCGTACCTGCTGACGATGCGCTCGGTGCGCAGCGCCCTGCCCGCCGCGCCCTGCCTCAGTTTCCTGTTGAGCTGCAGCGCCACCCAGACCTCGGAGCGCTCCGGGCTCAGGTCCAGGGGCGAGTCGCCCTCCTTGTTCCGCACCTCGGGGTCGGCGCCGCGCGACAGGAACAGGCTGGGGGGCGGCGCCGCCTCAGGGACCCCCCCCCAAATTGGGGGGAACCCCCGGGAGCCCCCAAATCCACCCCCAATTTCCAGGGGTACCCCCACAGTCTGTGAGTGGAGTCTTCCTCAGGGAGCCCAAATTGGGGAGGGGGTCAGGGACCACCTGGGACCCCTTCCTAATTTCTGAGACCCCTCCCCAATTTTAAGACCCCTCCCCAAATTGGGGGGAACCCCCAGGACCCCCCAAATCCACCCCCAATTCCAGGGGCACCCCCACAGTCTGTGAGTGGAGTCTCCCTCAGGGAGCCCAAATTGGGGAGGGGGTCAGGGACCACCTGGGACCTCTTCCGGATTTCTGAGACCCCTCCCCAAGTCCTGAGACCCCTCCCCAATTTCTGAGACCCCTCCCCAATTTTAAGACCCCTCCCCAAATTGGGGGGAACCCCCCGGGACCCCCCAAATCCACCCCAAATTCCGGGGGCACCCCCACAGTCTGTGAGTGGAATCTCCCTCAGGGAGCCCAAATTGGGGAGGGGGTCAGGGACCACTTCAGACCCCTTCCCGATTTCTGAGACCCCTCCCCAAATTCTGGGACCCCTTCCCGATTTTAAGACCCCTCCCCAAATTGGGGGGAACCCCCTGGGAGCCCCCCAAATCCACCCCAGTTCCAGGGGCACCCCCCTGGTCTGCGTGTGGAATCTCCCGGGGAGGCCCTCAGGGAGCCCAAATTGGGGAGGGGGATTCGGGGGGGCCTCAGAGACCCCTCCCCAATTCCAGGGACGCCCCTGGGGCCCCCCGAAGCCCCCAGACCCATTTCCCTCACCTCAGTCATGTCCCTGTGTCACTGTGTCCCCAGACGCCCCAGACCCCCCGAAGCCCCCAGACCCAATTCCCTGACCTCAGACAGTCATGTCCCTGTGCCACTGTGTCCCCAGACCCCCCGAAGCCCCCAGACCCAATTCCCTGACCTCACACAGTCATGGCAGTGATGTGCAGCAGTGTGTCCCCATGGAAGGGGTGTCCCCGTGTCCCCATGTCCCTGTGACCCCCCCAGACCCCTGTGACCCCCCCAGGCCCCCCGAAGCCCCCAGACCCAATTACCTGACACAATCATGGTAGCTCTCCCGGGCGGCGATGTGCAGCGGCGTGTCCCCGTGGAAGTTGACGGCGTGCAGGTCGCACTGCGCGTTCAGCAGCACCTCGGCGATCTCGGCGCTGCCCGTGAACGACGCCCAGTGCAGGCAGATGTTCTCCTCCTGCAGAGTGACCAACTGACCATCAGTGACCATGAGTGACCATCAGTGACCATCACTGACCAGCCCTGACCAGCACTGACCGGCCGCACCCAGCCACTGACCAGCCCTGACCAGCCCCTGACCACCCAGTGCAGGCAGATGTTCTCCTCCTGGGGAGTGACCAGCTGACCATCACTGACCATCAGTGACCAGCACTGACCATCACTGACCATCAGTGACCATCACTGACCAGCACTGACCATCACTGACCATCACTGACCAGCACTGACCATCACTGACCATCACTGACCAGCACTGACCATTGCTGACCATCAGTGACCAGCACTGACCATCACTGACCATCACTGACCAGCACTGACCATCGCTGACCATCAGTGACCATCACTGACCAGCACTGACCATTGCTGACCATCAGTGACCAGCACTGACCACTCAAACCCACCCACTGACCACCTCAGGGCACCCAGTGCAGGCAGACGTCCCCCCAGCTGTGCCCAGGTGTGGCCCAGGTGCGCCCAGGTGCGCCCAGGTGCGCCCAGGTGCGCCCAGGTGTGGCCCAGGTGCGCCCAGGTGCGCCCAGGTGCTCCCAGGTGTGCCCAGGTGCCCCCAGGTGTGCCCAGGTGCGCCCAGGTGTGCCCAGGTGTGGCCCAGGTGCCCCCAGGTGTGCCCAGGTGCCCCCAGGTGTGCCCAGGTGTGCCCAGGTGTGTATCCCAGCTGTGCCCAGGTGTGCCCAGCTGTGCCCAGGTGTGGCCCAGGTGTGCCCAGGTGTGTATCCCAGGTGTGTATCCCAGCTGTGCCCAGCTGTGCCCAGGTGTGCCCAGCTGTGCCCAGGTGTGTATCCCAGCTGTGCCCAGGTGTGTATCCCAGGTGTGTCCAGGTGTGTATCCCAGGTGTGTCCAGGTGCTCCCAGCTGTCCCCAGGTGCTCCCAGCTGTGCCCAGGTGTGTATCCCAGGTGTGTCCAGGTGTGTATCCCAGGTGTGCCCAGGTGTGTATCCCAGCTGTGCCCAGGTGTGCCCAGGTGTGCCCAGCTGTGCCCAGGTGCGCCCAGGTGCTCACGTTGTCGGTCAGCGTGACGTCGGCCCCGCGGGTCAGCAGCCGCCGGATGACCTCGATGTGTTTGTGCTCGGCCGCCCAGATGATCGGCGTCCAGCCGCCGCTGTCCTGGGGGTCACTCAGGGTCACTCAGGGGTCACTGACCACCCCTGACCAACTGACCAGCTCTGGTCATCCCACTGACCACCCGTGACCCACTGACCACCCCACACCAGCCCAATGATCGGCGTCCAGCCGCCGCTGTCCTGGGGGTCACTCAGGGTCACTCAGGGGTCACTGACCACTGACCAGCCCCTGGTCATCCCACTGACCAGCCCTGACCCCCTGACCACTACCAGGACACACCCAGGACACTCAGGACAAACTCAGAACACACTGACCATCCCCACGACACTCAGGACACACTGACCACTCCCAGGACACACTGACCGCTCTCAGGACACACTGACCACTCCCAGGACACACTGACCGCTCTCAGGACACACTGACCACTCCCAGGACACTCAGGACACACTGACCATCCCCAGGACACACTGGCCATCCCCAGGACTCTCAGGACACACTGACCATCCCCAGGACTCTCAGGACACGCTGACCACTCCCAGGACACTCAGGACACACTGACCACTCCCAGGACACACTGACCATCCCCAGGACACACTGACCACTCCCAGGACACTCAGGACACACTGACCGTTCTCAGGACACACTGACCACTCCCAGGACACTCAGGACACACTGGCCATCCCCAGGACACACTGACCACTCCCAGGACACTCAGGACACACTGACCGCTCCCAGGACACACTGGCCATCCCCAGGACACACTGACCATCCCCAGGACTCTCAGGACACACTGACCACTCCCAGGACACACTGACCGCCCCCAGGACACTCCGGACACGCTGCCCAGCTGCCCGCGGGCTCACCTGGGCGTTGACGTCCACCTGGCCGGTGCTCAGCAGCAGCTCCACCATCTCCAGGTTGCCGTTCTTGGCCGCGTGGTGCAGGCAGGTGGAGCCGTCCTCCTCCTGTGACGTCACACAGGTGGGCAGTGACGTCACACAGGTGGGCGGTGACATCACACAGGTGTGTTCAGTGACGTCACACAGGTGGGCGGTGATGTTCAATGTGTGTTCAATGACATCACACAGGTGTGTTTAATGAAGTCACACGTGTGGGTGATGACATCACACAGGTGTGCATGATGTCACAGGTGTGTGTGATGTCACAGGTGCGTGATGACGTCACACAGGTGTACGTGATGTCACAGGTGTGTGATGACATCACACAGGTGTGTGATGACGTCACACAGGTGTGTGTGATGTCACAGGTGTGTGATGACATCACACAGGTGTGTGATGACATCACACAGGTGTGTGTGATGTCACAGGTGCGTGATGACGTCACACAGGTGCGTGATGACATCACACAGGTGTGTGATGACGTCACATAGGTGTATGTGATGTCACAGGTGTGTGATGACGTCACGCAGGTGTGTGATGACGTCACGCAGGTGCGTGATGACGTCACACAGGTGTGTCCCTCACCTGGCTGTAGGCGCACCCCCCTCTCTGCAGCAGGTACCGCGCCGTGTCCAGCTGGTCATTGGCCACGGCCTCCATCAGCGGCGTCCGGCGCTGCTTGTCCACGGCGTTGATGTTGGCTCCGGCCTGCGGAGTGACCGCCGAGTGACCACTGACCCCCGAGTGACCCTGAGTGACCACTGAGTGACCACTGAGTGACCACTGACCCCTGAGTGACCACTGAGTGACCACTGACAATAACTGACCCCTGAGTGACCACTGAGTGACCCTGAGTGACCACTGAGTGACCACTGACCATCCCTGACCACTGAGTGACCCCTGAGTGACCACTGACAATAACTGACCCCTGAGTGACCACTGAGTGACCACGGACCCCTGAGTGACCGCTGGGATGGCGCTGGGATATTATTGGTACCACTGGTGTGTTACTGGTGTGTACTGGGATGTACTGGGATGTTACTGGGATGTACTGGGGTGTACTGGTGTGTGACTGGGATGTACTGGGGTGTCACTGGGGTGTCACTGGTGTCACTGGTGTCACTGGTCTGTACTGGTGTCTCACCTGGAGCAGCAGGTGGCAGATCTCCAGGTGTCCCTTCTGCGCCGCCACGTGCAGCGCCGAGCGCAGACCCGTACTGGGATGTACTGGGATGTACTGGTGTGTGACTGGGGTGTGACTGGGGTGTACTGGGGTGTCACTGGGGTGTCACTGGTGTTACTGGTCTGTACTGGGAGCTCACCTGGAGCAGCAGGTGGCAGATCTCCAGGTGTCCCTTCTGCGCCGCCGCGTGCAGCGCCGAGCGCTTGCTCTGAGCGTCGCTCTGGAAATTCGGGTCCAGGTTGTCCACTGGGGGAAAGGAGCCGAAATTGGGGTGAGAAACAGCAGAATTGGGAAAAGAGACCCCAAAAATGCGTCAAGGACACCAAAATGGGATCAGGACCCCCCAAAAATCCCCCCCAAGGACCCCAAATCCCCCCAGGATCTCCCAAACCACCCCCAAATTCCCCCAGGCGCTCTGGGATTTTTGGGGTCCCCCCAAATTTTGGGATTTTTGGGTCCCAGACTCACGCAGCATCAGGATGACCCTGCCCAGCTCCCCCTGTTTGACGCTCAGGTAAAGCTGCCGGGGGTGGAAGCGAAGCTTCTTCCTCCTGGGGGAACTGGGAGTGACTGGGGGGAACTGGGAGGGACTGGGAGGGAACTGGGAGGGGATTGGGAGGGACTGGGAGGGACTGGGAGGGACTGGGAGGGAACTGGGAGGGACTGGGAGGGACTGGGAGGGACTGGGAGGGGATTGGGAGGGAACTGGGAGGGACTGGGAGGGAACTGGGAGGGACTGGGAGGGACTGGGAGGGGATTGGGAGGGAACTGGGAGGGACTGGGAGGGACTGGGATGGGACTGGGAGGGGATTGGGAGGGAACTGGGAGGGACTGGGAGGGAACTGGGAGGGACTGGGATAGGACTGGGAGGGGATTGGGAGGGAACTGGGAGGGACTGGGATAGGACTGGGAGGGGATTGGGAGGGAACTGGGAGGGACTGGGAGGGACTGGGGGGAACTGAGAGGGAATTGGGATGCACTGGGGGGGACTGGGAGATATTTTAGGGAGCCCCAGGGCATTTTAGGGTGTTTTTACCCCCCCCAGGTGAGTTGTTGGGATGATTTAACCCCTCCCAGGTGTATTTTATCCCCTCCCAGCTGAGTTTTTGGGTGAGTTTTTGGGGTCCCAGGTATATTTTAGCCCCCCCAGGTGAGTTTTTGGGTGAGTTTTTGGGTCCCAGGTATATTTTATCCCCTCCCAGGTGAGTTTTTGGGTGTGTTTTGGGGTCCCAGGTATATTTTATCCCCCCCAGGCGAGTTTTTGGGTGAGTTTTTGGGGTCCCAGGTGTGTTTTTAACCCCTCCCAGGTATATTTTATCCCCCCCAGGTGTGCCCAGGTGAGTCTCCCCTCACCTCTCGGCCTCCTGGCCCAGCAGCGCCTTCTCCAGGTGTGTTTTTACCCCCCCAGGTGAGTTCTTGGGTGTGTTTTTGGGGTCCCAGGTATATTTTATCCCCCCAGGTGAGTTTTTGGGTGAGTTTTTGGGGTCCCAGGTATATTTTATCCCCCCCAGGTGTGCCCAGGTGAGTCTCCCCTCACCTCTCGGCCTCCTGGCCCAGCAGCGCCTTCTCCAGGTGCTCCCGGGCGGGGCCTGGGGGGAGCCCCCGGGCGCTCAGGGCCCCCCCCGAGGGCAGGGCCAGCGCCGGCCCCCCCGAGCTGTCGATGGGCTCGGCCCGGGGGTCCGGCCGGGGGGCGCGGCCCTCGCCCTGCCCGCGCATGCGGGCACTGCCGGGGGAAAAGAGCCAAAATCAGCCAAAATCCCCAAAAAACCCACTCGAAATAATCCAAAATCAGCCAAAATCCCCAAAAAAAACACCCAAAAATACCCAAAATCAGCCAAAATAACCCAAACTATCCCGGCCCTCGCCCTGCCCGCGCATGCGGGCACTGCCGGGGGAAAAAGAGCCAAAATCAGCCAAAATCCCCAAAAAACCTACTCGAAATAATCCAAAATCAGCCAAAATCCCAAAAAACCCACCCAAAATAATCCAAAATCAGCCAAAATCCCAAAAAACCCACCCGAAATAATCCAAAATCAGCCAAAATCCCCCAAAAAAACACCCAAAAATACCCAAAATAACCCAAACTATCCCGGCCCTCGCCCTGCCCGCGCATGCGGGCAGTGCCGGGGGAAAAGAGCCAAAATCAGCCAAAATCTCCAAAAAATACATCCAAAAATACCCAAAATCAGCCAAAATCCCCAAAAAACCCACTCGAAATAATCCAAAATCAGCCAAAATCCCCAAAAAAAACACCCAAAATCAGCCAAAATCCCCAAAAAACCCACCCAAAAATACCCAAAATCAGCCAAAATCCCCAAAAAAAACACCCAAAATCAGCCAAAATCAGCCAAAATCCCCAAAAATACCCAAAATCAGCCAAAATCCCCCCAAAAAAACACCCAAAAATACCCAAAATAACCCAAAATAACGAAAACTATGCCGGCCCTTGCCCTGCCCCCGCATGTGGGCACTGCCGGGGAGAAAAGAGCCAAAATCAGCCAAAACCCCCCAAAAAAACACCCAAAAATACCCAAAATAACCCAAAATAACAAAAACTATCCCAGCCCTTGCCCTGCCCCTGCATGCGGGCACTGCCGGGGAGAAAAGAGCCAAAATCAGCCAAAACCCCCCAAAAAAACCACTCGAAATCAGCCAAATTCCCCCAAAAAAACCCACCCAATATCAGCCAAATTCCAAAAAAATCCCCCCTAAAATCACCCAGAGTCAGCAAAATAACCCAAAAAACAACCTAAAAGAAGCACCCAAACCGACCCAGAAACAACCCTCCCGAAACAACCCAAACATCAAGAAACTCCACCCAAATTTAATTTTCCCCCCCGGACCGGGCTCGCTGCCGCACCTGGGCGCGGGGGGCTCGGGGCGGGCGCGGGGGTGCCCCGGGGGGTGCCCGGGGGGGGTCCCGGCCGTGCCCGGCGGCGGCGCCGGGGCGCCCTCGGGCCGGGGCAGCGTCACCTCCTGCGCCTCCGAGGCGTCCTCGCCGCAGTGCGGGCAGAAAATGAGACCCCCGAGGCGCGAGACGCACGCGCGGTGGAAGCGGTGCCCGATGCGCACGTCGGGGTGGCACTCCAGGAAGGTGCCCTGGGGGCAACGGGGGAAAATGGCATTAAAATGGCATTAAAATGTCATAAAATGTCATTAAAACGGCATTAAAATGGCATTAAAATGTCATAAAATGGCATTAAAATGTCATAAAGTGTCATAAAGTGTCATAAAGTGTCATAAAATGTCATAAAATGTCATTAAAATGTCATTGAAATGTCATAAAATAGTCATAAAGTGTCATTAAAATGTCATAAAATCTCATAAAATGTCATAAAATGTCATAAAGTGTCATAAAGTATCATTAAAATGTCATTAAAATGTCATAAAATGGCATTAAAATGTCAAAAAGTGTCATAAAATGTCATAAAGTGTCATAAAATGTCATAAAATGTCATAAAATGGCATTAAAATCTCAAAAAGTGTCATAAAATGTCATAAAGTGTCATAAAATGTCATTAAAATGTCATAACGTGACCCCGGAATCGTAAAGATTGGCTATGGATCAATAAAGGGATTTGGGGTCAGACTGGCACCAGGGTGGCACTCCAGGAAGCTGCCCTGGGGGAAATGGGGAAAAAATGGCATTAAAATGTCATAAAGTGTCATAAAATGTCATTAAAATGTCATAAAGTGACCCCGGAATCGTAAATATTGGCTATGGATCAATAAAGGGATTTGGGGACAATTAAAAGTGTCCCCAAAAGCTCCGGCGCCTGCCCATGCGGGATTGGGGTTTTTGTTGGATTTCTGGTTTTTTTTACAATTTCCCCATTTTCTATCGGATTTTCATGGGTTTTTTTGGGATTTTTTGGGATTTTTGGGATTTTTTGGGATTTCCCCCCACTCACGGCGGTGCAGAAGTGGCCGCAGCCGGGGCAGCACTGGTGCTTGACCATGCGGGATTGGGGTTTTTGTTGGATTTCTGGGTTTTTTTGCAATTTCCCCATTTTCTATCGGATTTTCACGGGGTTTTTTTTGATTTTGATGGGATTTTTGGGATTTTTTGGGATTTTCCCCACTCACGGCGGTGCAGAAGTGGCCGCAGCCGGGGCAGCACTGGTGCTTGACCATGCGGGATTGGGGATTTATGGGATTTTTTCAATTTCCCCATTTTCTATCGGATTTACACGGGGTTTTTTTTGATTTTGATGGGAATTTTGGGATATTTTGGGATTTTCCCCCACTCACGGCGGTGCAGAAGTGGCCGCAGCCGGGGCAGCACTGGTGCTTGACCATGCGGGCGCGGTGGCTCTCGCACAGCACCATCAGCGGCACGCGGCTCGAGGGCCGCATGGTCTCGCGCTTCAGGATGCTGCTGCCGCAGCCGCTGAGCTGCGGGGACAGAGACCCCGGGATTTTGGGGACGTTTCGGGAGGTTTCGGGGCTTTTCGGGGGTTTGGGGATGTTTTGGGGAAGTTTCGGGAAGTTTATGGGAGGTTTCGGGAGGTTTTGGGGAGGTTTGGAGGAGGTTTTGGGATTTTTTGGGGATTTTTGGAGAGGTTTGGGGGGATTTGGGGAGATTTTTTGGGGATTTTGGGGATATTTTGGGGATATATTGGGGTTTTTCGGGGGTTTGGGGATGTTTTGGGGAAGTTTCAGGAAGTTTCGGGAGATTTCGGGGAGGTTTTGGGATTTTTTGGGGATTTTTGGGGAAGTTTGGGGGGATTTGGGACTTTCAGGAGGTTTGGGGAAAGCTTGGGGAAATCTTGGGAATTTTTTGGGGAGGTTTTGGGAGGTTTCAGGGAGGTTTGGGAATGTTTTGAGATTTTTTTGGGGAGGTTTGGGAAAGGTTTGGGGAGGTTTTGGGCAATTTTTGGGCAGGTTTGGGGGAAGTTTTGGGGATTTTCTGGGATGTTTGAGGAGGCCTGGGGAGGTCTGGGAGGGGTTTTGGGTATTTTGGGATATTTTAGGAGGTTTGGGACACTTTGGTGTATCCCACGTGTGCCCAGGTGTGTTCCCAATGCCCCCAGGTGTGCCCAGGTGTGTTCCCATGCCCCCCAGCTGTGCCCAGGTGTGTTCCCATGCCCCCCAGGTGTGCCCAGGTGTGTTCCCATGCCCCCCAGGTGTGCCCAGGTGTGCCCAGGTGTGTTTCCATGCCCCCCAGGTGTACCCAGGTGTGTTCCCAATGCCCCCAGGTGTGCCCAGGTGTGCCCAGGTGTGTTCCCATGCCCCCCAGGTGCCCCCAGGTGTGTTCCCAATGCCCCCCAGGTGTGCCCAGGTGTGCCCACCTGCCCGTCCACGCTCTCGGTGGCCATGCAGAGCCCGCGGTCCCCGCCCCGCTCCACCTTGGGCGCCTCCATGCGGCAGGAGCAGAGCGGCAGCTCCTCGAAGCGCTCGGCCTCTGCCGGGCCTGGGAGGGGCAGGGGCGGGGTCAGGGCGTGGTCGGGGTGTGACATGGACAGGGCGTGGCCATGGGCGTGATCAGGGTGTGACCATGGGCGTGGCCAGGGTGTGGCCAGGGTGTGGCCATGGGCGTGGTCGGGGCGTGGCCATGGGTGGGGTCAGGGCGTGGCCATGGGCGTGGTCAGGGCTGGGTGTGGTCAGGGTGTGACAGGGGCAGGATGTGGCCAGGGCAGGATCAGGGCGTGGCCAAGAGCCTGACAGGGTGGGTAAGGGGCGCGCCCAGGTGTGCTGGGCGTGTCCTGGGGGCGTGTCCCGGAAGGACGTGTCCCGGAAGGGGCGTGTCCCGGAAGGGGCGTGTCCCGGAAGGGGCGTGTCCCGGAAGGGGCGTGTCTCCAAAAAGAGGCATTTTCCAAAAGGGGGGTGTCCCAGAAGGGCGTGTCCCGGAAGGGGCGTGTCCTGGGGCGTGTCCCGGAAGGGGCGTGTCCCGGAAGGGGCGTGTCCCAGAGTGGGCGTGTCCCGGAAGGGCGTGTCCAGAGTGGGTGTGTCCCGGAAGGGGCGTGTCCCGGAAGGGCGTGTCCCCAAAGGGGCGTGTCCCGGAAGGGCGTGTCCTCACCTGGGGGCTGGGGGCTCAGGGCCCCTCCCCCCGGCAGCTGCAGGCAGCCCAGCGGCACCTCGGTGTATTCGCTGGGGGGGCCCACGGGGGGGCCGGGGGCGCCTGGGGGGCACGGGGGGTCAGAGACCCCAAACTCCCCTCCCGGGGACCCCTCCCCAAATCCCCTCCCTGGGATCCCTCCCCAAAATCCCATCCCCAAGACCCCTGCCCAAAATCCCCTCCCAGGGACCCCTCCCCAAATCCAGTCCCAGAGACCCCTCCCCAAATTCCCCTCCCCGGGACCCCTCCCCAAATCCCCTCCCTGGGACCCCTCCCCAAATCCTGTCCCAGAGACCCCTCCCCAAATCCCCTCCCAGGGACCCCTCCCCAAATCCCCTCAATGGAGACCCCTCCCCCAGTCCCCTCCCCAAAATCCCCTCCCTGGGACCCCACCCCAAATCCCCTCCCTGAGACCCCACCCCAAAATCCCTCCATGGAGACCCCTCCCCAAATCCCGACTCCAATCCCCCCTCCCCAAAATCCTGTCCCAACTCTCCTCCCCAAATCCCCTCAATGGAGACCCCTCCCTAAATCCCCTGGGACCCCTCCCCAAATCCCCTCCCTGGGACCCCTCCCTAAATCCCCTGGGACCCCTCCCCAAATCCCCTCCCTGGGACCCCTCCCTAAATCCCCTGGGACCCCTCCCCAAATCCCCTCCCAGGGACCCCTCCCCAAATCCCCACTCCAATCCCCCCCTCCCCAAAATCCTGTCCCAACTCTCCTCCCCAAATTCCCTCCCTGGAGACCCCCCCCCCTCCCCAAATTCGTGTCCCAATCCCCACCCGAATTTGGATCCCCCTCCCCATTTCAGGGTCCCCTTCCCCATTCTGGGGTACCCTTCCCCATTTTCAGATCCCTCTGCCCATTTTTTGGGTGCCCCTCCTCATTTCGGGGTCCCCTCCCCACTTTGGGGTCCCCCCCACATTTTGGGGTCCCCCTCCCCATTTTGGGGTCCCCCTCCCCATTTAGGGATCCCCTGCCCACTTTGGGATTCCCCTCCCCAATTCAGGATACCCCTCCCCATTTTTTGGGTCCCCCTCCCCACTTGGGGGTCCCCCCCAGGTTTTGGGGTCCCACCTCGGTCCTTGCCCCCCCGGGGGTCCTTCCTCTTCCTCTTGCGGGCGGGTTTCAGCCAGGGGCTCTCCTTCCAGCGCCGCCGCCCGCGGCGCCGCGCGCTGCACGCGCTCTGGGGCCCCAAAATCACCCAAACGGCCCAAAACGGCCCCGAAAACGCGGAGACGGGGCCAGAAACAGCCCCGACATCACAAACACCCCAAAACGGCCCCAAAAACCCGGAGACTGAGCCAAAAACAGCCCAAACGGCCCCAAAAACGCAGAGACTGACCCAAAAACAGCCCCAAAATCACAAATACCCCAAAAGAGCCCCAAAAACCCAGAGACTGAGCCAAAAACCACCCCAAAAACACTGAGACTGACCCAAAAACAGCCCCAAAATCACAAATGTCCCAAAACAGCCCAAAAACCCAGAGACTGAGCCAAAAACAGCCCCAAACAGCCCCAAAAACGCAGAGACGGGGCCAGAAACAGCCCCAAAATCACAAATGTCCAAAACGGCCCAAAAACCCAGAGACTGAGCCAAAAACCACCCCAAAAACACTGAGACTGACCCAAAAACAGCCCCAAAATCACAAATGTCCCAAAAGAGCCCCAAAAACACTGAGACTGAGCCAAAAACCGCCCCAAACGTCCCAAAAACACTGAGACTGACCCAAAAACAGCCCAAAATCACAAATATCCCAAAAGGCCCCAAGAACCCAGAAACAGACCCAAAAACTCCCCAGAAACGCCCCAAATATCCCAAAAGGGCCCCAAACACCCCAGAGAATGACCCCAAACCCCCCAAAAGTGCCCCAAAATCCCCCAGAATGGCCCCCAAACCCCTGAGACTGCCCAAAAACCCCCCCAAACCACCAAACCTGCCCCGAATCCTCCCCAAAAGCCCCAAATTTCCCCCCAAATCCCCTCACCCGATCCGAGGCGTTCCCGGACTCTTCGTCCTCTTCCTCCTCCTCCTCCTCCTCCTCCTCCTCCTCTTCCTCCTCGTCCTCTTCCTCCTCCTCTTCTTCCTCCTCCTCCTCCTCCTCCTCGCTCAGGGCCTCGCCCGGCCCGTCCCCCTCAGACTGAGCAGGGGATGGGCTGAGTCGGGGGGTCTCGAGCCCCCCAGCACCCCCCAGTTCATCCCAGTGTCCCCCAGTCCATCCCAGTCCCCAAATTTCCATTCCCAGTCCCTCCCAGCCTATCCCAGTTCCCCCAGTCCATCCCAGTCCCTCCCAGTCCCCCAGATTTCCATTCCCAGTTCCTCCCAGTCCATCCCAGTTCCCCCCAGTCCATCCCAGTCCCTCCCAGTCCCTCCCAGTCCCCCAGATTTCCATTCCCAGTTCCTCCCAGTCCATCCCAGTCCCTCCCAGTCCATCCCAGTCCCCCAGATTTCCATTCCCAGTCCCCCCAGCCCCTCTCCCAGTCCCTCCCAGTACAAACCAGTCCCTCCCAGTACCTTGCTGTCCGAGTCCCCGTGCCCATCCACGCTGAAGCCGTCGTAGAAGAGGGAGAAGCCCCCTCCCCCCTCCGAGTCCCAGTCCCGGGGGGGCGCGGCCATTTCCTCCGTCACTGTGATCTGGGGGGCACGGGGGATTTGGGGGGATCTCGGGGATTTGGGGGGATTTGGGGGGGTTTGGGGGATCTCGGGGGATTTGGGGGGGATTTGGGGGGGTTTGGGGGGGTTTGGGGGGGATTTGGGGGGGTTTGGGGGGATTGGGGGATTTGGGGGGGTTTGGGGGGATTTGGGGGATTTGGGGGGGTTTGGGGGATTTGGGGGGGATTTGGGGGGGATTTGGGGGGGATTTGGGGGGGATTTGGGGGGATTTTGAGGGGTCCTGGGGCATGCTTGGGGGACTTGGGGGGATTTTGGGGGGATTTGGGGGATCTGGGGATGTCTGGGGGGATTTGGGGGTGTTCGGGGGCAGCCATTTCCTCCATCACTGTGATCTGGGGGGCACGGGGGGATTTGGGAGGATTTTGGGGGTATTTTGGGGGGTCCTGGGGGGGATTGGGGGAGATTAGGGGGATCCTGGAAGGGTTAAGGGGGCATTTGGGGGGCTCTGGAGAGATTTGCGGGGGTCCTGGATGGTTTTTGGGGTGGTTTTGGGGGGATTTTGGGGGGTTTTGGGTACCTCGGTGCTGGTGCAGGGGCTGGGGCGCTGCAGGGTCCCTGGGGGTGATTTTGGGGGGATTTGGGGGATTTTGGGGGATTTTTGGGTACCTCGGTGCTGGCGCGGGGGCTGGGGCGCTGCTGCAGCCGCTTGTGGAGCCCCTCGGAGCCAAAATCCAGCTTGGGGCGTTTGGGGGTGTCTGGGGGGGCAAAGAGAGAGGGTCAGGGAGACCCCAGACTCAAATCTGAACCCCCAGATCCAAATCTGAACCCCCAGACCCTTCCAGAACCACCCCAAACCCCCCAGGATCCCCCAACACCCCCCAAACCTCCCCAAGACCCCCCAAAACCTCCCCAGGACACTCCCAAACCCCTCCAGGACTCCCCAGGACCCCCCAAACCCACCCAGGACCTCCCCAACACCCCTCAAACCCCGCAAGGACTCCCCAAACCTCCTCAAGACCCCCCAAATCCCCTCCAGGACCCCCCCAAATTCCCCCAAACCCCCCCAGACCGTGGTGCTGCCCCATCCCGCAGAGCTCCTCGGACACCCTGAAGTGCAGCATCTCCGACATCCTCGGCTTCTCGGGCACCTGGAGGGGGGCAAAAAACACCCCCAAACCCTCAGCGGGGGTCCCCCAAAACCCCCAGACCCCCCAGACCCCCCCAAACCCCTGACACCCCCTGCCCAGAACCCCCCCAGAGCCAGCCCGTACCTGTCCGTTGCTGGGCTTGGCCATGGTTTTGCGAGCTCGGTGAATTTTGGGGGGCTCGGGGGGGTTCTGGGGGGGGCTCCGGGGGGTTCTGGGGGGGCTCCGGGGTGGGGGGCGACCCCCGGGACCCCCCGAGCCCGGCAGGCTGAGCAGGCGCAGGGCCAGGCTTTGGCCCGGGGGGGTTTTGCCGCCCCCCGCCCCCGTCAGGGACATTTTGGCACGGCTGGGGGGGGGCAGGGGGTGGGAGGAGAACCCCCAAAATCGCCCCCCAAAATCGGGGAGCCCGGCAGGGTCTTGGTGGCGTGGCCTGAGGGCAAGAAAAAGGGGAGACCCCCCCCAAAAATAGCTCAGAGACAGCCCCAGGTTGATTTAAAAACCAAATTTGATTTCCCCCCACCACAAAATTTAACAGATCCCCCCAAAATCTCCTCCAGACACCCCAGAAGCCATGAAGACCCCCCCCAAAATGTCACCAACCCCCCCAAAATCCTCCCAGATCCCCCCAAATCCATCCCAGACCCCCCTCAAACCCCCCAAAGCACCCCCAAACCCCCCAAATCCCCCCAAGAATCCCCAGACCCACCCCAAAATTGCCCCAGACCCCCCAAAATCCATCCCAGACCCCCTCAAACCCCCCAGACCCTCCCCAAAAACCCCCAAACCCCCCTAGATCCCCCAAAAAACCCCAGGTCCCCAAGATCCTGCCAGACCCCACCAGAACCTCCTCAAAGCGCCCCCAGACCACCCAAAATCCCCAGACACCCCCCAAAACTGCCCCAGACCCCCAAAATCCCCAGACACCCCCCAAAACTGCCCCAGACCACCCAAAACGCACCCCAGACCCCCCAAAACCCACCCCAGACCCCCCAAAACCCATCCCAGTTCCCCCAAAACCCATCCCAGACCCCCCAAAACTGCCCCAGACCCCCCAAAACTGCCCCAGACTCGCCCAAAACCCATCCCAGACCCCCCAAAACCCACCCCAGATCCCCCCAGCCCCCCCAAAATCCCCCCCAGACGCCCCCTCCTCACCTGGCAGCCCCTTGGAGCCGCTGCCGCCCCCGGGGGGGGTCCCCTGCGCCCCCTCCCCATCGCTGGGGCCGCCCCCCCCCGGCCCCTCCTCGTCCGGGGGGGCCCCCCCGGCTGTGGGGGGGGTCCCGCCGGGGGGGGGAGGGTCACAGGGGGAGGGGCTGCCCGGGGGGAGCCCTGGGGGGGGAGAAAAGGGGGGTCAGGGGGGGTTTGGGGCATTTTGGGGGGGTCTGGGCGGAATTTCGGGGGGTCATGAGGGGATTTCGGGGGGTCTTGAGGGGGATTTTGGGGGGTCCTGAGGGGGATTTTGGGGGGTCCTGAGGGGAATTTTGGGGATCCTGAGGGGATTTTGGGGATCCTGAGGGGATTTTGGGGGGTCCTAAGGGGATTTTGGGGATCCTGAGGGGATTTGGGGGGGTCCTGAGGGGATTTTGGGGGGTCCTGAGGGGATTTTGGGGATCCTGAGGGGGATTTTGGGGATCCTGAGGGGATTTTGGGGATCCTGAGGGGAATTTGGGGATCCTGAGGGGATTTTGGGGGGTCCTAAGGGGATTTTGGGGATCCTGAGGGGATTTTGGGGGGTCCTGAGGGGATTTTGGGGATCCTGAGGGGGATTTTGGGGATCCTGAGGGGATTTTGGGGATCCTGAGGGGAATTTTGGGGAACCTGAGGGGATTTTGGGGGGCCCTAAGGGGATTTTGGGGATCCTGAGGGGATTTTGGGGGGTCCTGAGGGGATTTTGGGGGATCCTGAGAGGATTTTGAGGGACCCTGAGGGGATTTTGGGGATCCTGATTGGAATTTTGGGATCCTGATTGGAATTTTGGGGATCCTGAGGAGATTTTGGGGATCCTGATTGGAATTTTGGGATCCTGATTGGAATTTTGGGGATCCTGAGGCAGATCTGAGGGGGATCTCAGGGGGGTCTCAGTGGAGACCAAAGTGCGAATAAGAATTTGGGGGGGGTCACTCACCGGCCTCTCCCGCCGCCTCCACCACGAGGGTCCCGCCGGGAGGGTCCTGAGGGGGAGGGGGAGGGGCAGAGAGCGCCGTGAGGGGCGCGCCCCTCCCCCCAGCGGACCCCGCCCCTCCCCCCGCTCACAGCCACCGCCCGAATGCCCAAAACCTCTCAAAACCCCCCAAAAAAAACCCCAAACCGCCCGAAAACGCCCCAAAGAGCGGCCCCGGCTCGGCCTCCCCTCAGACCTCGGCGCCTCCCGCCGCCTCCATCGCCGCGCGCGGTGACGTCAGCACGCAGCGCGTAGCGCCTTTTATGGGCGAAGCCACGCCCACCGCGCGGGCTTTGTGTTGCCGGATTGGCCACGCCTACCGAGCGAAGCCACGCCCCCTCGCTGTGAGCCACGCCCACCGAGCCAAGCCACTCCCCTCGTTTTAAGCCACGCCCACTGCCTTAAGCCACGCCTCTTTGTGTTTAGGCCACGCCCATGTGAATTTTGGGGGGTCCTGGTGGTTCGGGACCCCCCAAATTGTCCCGAAAGGGCTCAAAAAATGGCGCTGAAAACGAATAAATCCGCGAAAATGAGGAAAGGACAAAAATTAATGAATTCGAAAAAGTGAAAAACTCATAAAAATTCAGAAATTGCCCAAAAAAATCCCAGAAATTTAATGAATCAATAAAAGCTAACCAATCCCCAAAAACTAGTACATTCTAAAATATAATAAACCCCCCCAAAAATGTATAAATCCCAAATAAATTAATAAACCCCCAAAGTTGTATTAATGAATGCCCAAAAATGGAAAAAATCCTCCAAAAACAACTAAATTTTAAAAATTAATCAAATGTCAAAGTCATTAATCCTTAAAAATTAATAAATCCCAAAAATTAACCAATCTCTAAAAATTAATAAATGCCAAAAAATAAATTCCCCAAAGTAAGTCCCATACAAATTTATAAATCCAAAA
This sequence comes from Lonchura striata, assembly GCF_046129695.1. Classification (NCBI taxonomy): domain Eukaryota; kingdom Metazoa; phylum Chordata; class Aves; order Passeriformes; family Estrildidae; genus Lonchura; species Lonchura striata. Next base: position 104,216 of record NC_134631.1, on the reverse strand, counting down.
AAATTAAATTCATAAATCTTCCCAAAATGAATCCCAAAAAATAAATGCAAAAGAAAAAAAACCCTAAAAAATAAATAACTCCTACAAAAATTAGTAATTCCCCCAAAATAAATTGCAAATAAATTAATACATCCCAAAATTAAATAAAGAAACCCCCACAAAAAATGAATTCCCCAAAAATAAATGAACAAATCCCAAAAAACAACTAAAAACCCATTTTTAAAATTTTTTTCAAAATCCATTTATTACAAAAAAAAAAAAATTCAAAAAAAACCTCCGGGGTTGGGGGAGGGGTCCCACGCCCCTCCCCCACCCCAAAACGGGTCTCACCCCCCCCCCCAAAATCCCCCAAAAGGGACCCAAAATTCTCCTTTCTACCCCCTAAACCCCCCGCCAAAAAACCCCAATTTTGGGGTCACCTCCCCCACCCCAAATCCCTCCCCCACCCCCAAAAACTTCCCCTCCCCCACCCCTCACTACAACCTAAGGGGGTCCCCAAATCCTAAAATCTACAAAACCCCCCAAAAAATCTGGGGGAATCCCCAAAAAAATCAGGGGAGTCCCCAAAAATCTGGGAGGAATCCCTAAAACATCAAGGGGGACCCCCCAAAAATCCCCCGAGACCTTGAGAGCCCCGGAATTTACCCAGAGAGGCCAAATTTGGGGGGATGCCCCCAAAAAAATCAGCCTTATTCAGCTCATTTTGCCCAAAATCCCCAAAATTTTGCCGGTTTTGGGTTTTTTCCCTGTTTTTTCCAGCTGGATTTTCAATGGGGACCCCAAAATTTGTCACTCAGGTGGCCCAGGAACCCCAAAATTTGTCACCCAGGGGCTCTTCCTCACCATTTTGGGTTCTTTCCCCATATTTTGGGGTCCTTTCTCCCCATTTTGGGGTCATTCCTCCTCATTTTGGGGTCATTTCCCTGATTTTGTCATTGTTCCTCCCCATTTTGGGTCTCCCCACTTTGTTCCAGGAAGGATTTGGGTGTCCAGGGGTCACTCCGTGGTCACTCCATGGTCACTCTGTGGTCACTCTCTGGTCACTCTGTGGTCACTCTGCTCACTCTGTGATCACTCTCTGGTCACTCTCTGGTCACTCCATGGTTACTCTGGTCACTCTGTGATCACTCTCTGGTCACTCTCTGGTCACTCCGTGGTCACTCTGCTCACTCTGTGATCACTCTCTGGTCACTCTCTGGTCACTCCGTGGTCACTCTGGTCACTCTGTGATCACTCTCTGGTCACTCTCTGGTCACTCCGTGGTCACTCTGGTCACTCTGGGCTCGTTGCCATCACCCCGGGGGTCACCCACTCGGGGTCACGGTGTCCACATGTCCAGGGGTCACTTTGGGGGTCACTTTGGGGGTCACTCTGAGGTCGCCACCGTCACCCCGGTGGTCACTCTCAATGTCCAGCAGGGTCCAGGTGTCCGGTGGTCAATCCCAACCACTCTGGGGTCACTTTGGGGGTCACTCCCCACCACTTTGGTGGTCACTCCATGGTCACTCTGACCTCCTTGCCACCACCCCAGCGGTCACCAGCTCAGTGTCCAGCAGGGATCAAATGTCCAGTGGTCACTCCCCACCACTCTGGGGTCACTTTGGGGTCATTCCTGACCACTGTGGCCTCCTTGCCACCACCCCAGTGGTCACTCCCTCAGTGTCCAGCAGGGATCCAGTGTCCAGTGGTCACTCCCCACCACTCTGGGGTCACTCTGCACCACTTTGGGGTCACTCTGCACCACTTTGGGGTCACTTTTCACCACTTTGGGGTCACTTTTCATCACTTTGGGTCACTCTGCACCACTTTGGGGTCACTCCCCACCACTTCGGTGGTCACTCTGTGGTCACTCCCACTTCCTTCCCACCACCCCAGCGGTCACTCCCTCAGTGTCCAGCAGGGATCCAGTGTCCAGTGGTCACTCCCCACCACTCTGGGGTCACTCTGCACCACTTTGGGGTCACTCTGCTCCACTCTGGGGTCACTCTGCTCCACTTTGGGGTCACTTTTCACCACTTTGGGGTCACTCTGCTCCACTTTGGGGGGGTCACTCCCCACCACTTCAGTGGTCACTCCGTGGTCACTCCCACCACCGCAGCGGTCACTCCCTGCACATCCCCCACCCCTCACCGCCCCTCCCCCCACCCCTCCCCCCTTCCTCACCCGGGAGAGGACCCAGCACCCCCCAAACCCCCCCCGCCCCCCGCCCCCCACCCCGCCGGGCCCTCCCCCGCCCCGCGTCACCGCAGCAGCACCCCTCCCTCGGCGCCGCCGGCTTCCAGAACGTTCTGCGCCGTGGTTTTGCCGTGCTGCTCCTTGAGGTGCCGGCGGATGGCCGGCTTGTGGGCGAAGCGCACGTCGCAGTAGGAGCAGCGGTAGGGCCGGGCGCCGCTGTGCAGGTTCAGGTGGTCGTGCAGGGTGGATTTCTGCGTGAAGCTCTTGCCGCAGACGCCGCAGCCGTGCGACTTGACGCCGCGGTGCACGTTCATGTGCCGGTTCAGGTTGCTGCTGTGGTTGAACTGCTTGCCGCAGCGCGGGCACATGAAGACGAAGTGCTGCGCCCGCATGTGAAACACCAGCTTCTCCACGCCCTGGAAGCTCTCCCCGCACTTCCCGCACCGCGACGCCGCCGCCGGCGCCGCCGGTGCCGCCGGTGCCGCCGCGGAGGCCGCGGCGCTCGCCGAGGCGCCGGCGTGCCCGCCCGGCGGTTCCTCGGCGCCGCCCGCGCCGCCCGCGGCCGCCGCCGCCGGGGAAGATGACCAAACCTTCCCCCTCGGCGTCCTCGGCCAGGCTGTAACACGCCTTGACCACGCCGAGCCGCGCCGCGCCGCCGTCCGCCGCCGCCGCCGCGCCGCTCTGCGCCGCCTCGCCGCCCGTCACCGCCGGCCACCTGCGCCCGCGGCGCCGCGTGGCCGGCTCCACCTTGACGATGCAGACGTCGCCCGCCGCGTCCTCCTCGTCCTCCTCGTCCTCGTCCTCCTCGGGCTTGGGCGGCGGCGCGGGCGCGGCGGGCGCGGGCTGGATGAAGCGCGCCAGCGCGCCGCGGCAGCGCTCCACCACGTGCTCCATCTGCAGGTAGCTGGCGGCCGTCAGGTAGTTGACGAGGTCGCGGGCCGGCAAACTCCAGCGCGCCCGTGTAGCAGGAGAGCAGCAGGTCGGCCAGCACGCGGGCGCTGTGGGCCAGCGAGACGCGCAGCTCGGCCGCCGGGTTCAGCAGGAACTGGTCGCGCAGGAAGGGCGAGCAGGCGGCCAGGATGACGCGGTGGCCGCGGAAGCGCAGGCTGCGCGCCACGATGGTGACGTCACAGAAGCGCTCCTCCGCCCGCAGCCGCGTCATCGAGCGCAGCGCCGCCGCCTCGTGGCCCGGCAGCTGGAAACGGAGCACCTCGGCGCACGACGACATGGCGCCGGCGGGGCTGGGGGGCTGGCGGGACTGGGAGGGACTGGGAGTGGACTGGGGGGACTGGGGGGGACTGGGGGGGAAGTTATGGGCACTGGGAGGTACTGGGAGAGACTGAGAGTGAACTGGGAGTGACTGGGAGCCAAGTTATGGGGACTGGGACGGACTGGGAGGGACTGGGAGAGACTGGGAGGGACTGGGAGCCAAGTTATGGGGACTGGGAGGGACTGGGAGAGGAATTATGGGCACTGGGAACGACTGGGAGCGACTGGGATGGACTGGGAGGGAACTGCCAAGGGACTGGGAGTAACTGGGAGGGACTGGGACAGACTGGGAGGGACTGGGAGCACTGGGGGGGGGGGGGTCAGTGGGGGTCACTGGGAGTTACTGGGAGCACTGGGGGGGTCACTGGGAGTTACTGGGAGCACTGGGGGGGGGGTCAGTGGGAGTTACTGGGAGTTACTGGGAGCACTGGGGGGGTCACTGGAGGTCACTGGGAGCACTGGGGGGGTCACTGGGGGTCACTGGGAGCACTGGGGGGGTCACTGGGGGGGTCACTGGGAGTTACTGGGAGCACTGGGGGGGTCACTGGGAGTTACTGGGAGTTACTGGGAGCACTGGGGGAGTTACTGGGGTCACTGGGAGTTACTGGGAGCACTGGGGGGGTCACTGGGAGTTACTGGGAGTTACTGGGAGCACTGGGGGGGGGTGGGGCAGGCTCCGGGAGTCACGTGGCTGCACCTGCGGACGGACGGAGGGGGGGGAGGGGAGTGAGGGAGCGGGTGGGGGAGGGGGCGGGGGGGGGGAGCGCGCGCCAAGGCCGCGCCGTGACGTCACCGCGCCCCCCCCTTGAACCAAACCCCCCCCCCCCCACACACACACACACACACAACCCCTCCCCCCCCACCGCCTCCCTCTCCCCTCCCCCACCTCCCCCTCCCCCGGGGCCGTGCCCATCCCCCCCGGTACCGGCTGAGCGGCGGGCCCGGGCAGCGAGCGGCGGCGGCGGCGGCGCGGGGCATTGTGGATGCAGGCGGACCCCCCTTCCCCGCGGGGCCGCGGGGCATTGTGGGATACTGGAGGACCCCTCCCCGCCCTCCTTCCCCCTTCCCGCCGCGGGGCATTGTGGGATGCGGGCGGACCGCGTGACGTCACCGGCGCGCGGCGCCGTTGCCATGGGGACGGGGAAGGGCGGGGAAAACGGGGGAGAAAATGGGGGAAAAAATGGGCAAAAAAAAGGGTTAAAATCGGTGCGAAAACGGTCGGGAAACGGTGGAAAGATGGTGAAAAAGAGTGGTGGAAAGATCGGCGGTAAAAGGTCCAAAATGGTCAAAAGTGGTGAAAAAAGGAAGAAAAAATGGTGAAAAAAAAGGTCAGGATGTGGTGAAATACATGGCGAGGAAATGGCCAAGTGGCCCAAAAACTGTGGGGAAAGTGGTGGAATAAACGGTCAGAAAATGGTAAAAAAAATGGTGGAAGAAATGGGCAGAAAATTGGTCCAAAAGTGGCCAGGAAATGGTGAAAAATGGTGAAAAAACTGCCCAAAAATCGGTCCAAAATGGTCGGAAAATAGAGAGAAATTCTTCCCAAATTTGCACGAAATTTGTCCCAAAATCACTGAATTCCACCCGAAAAGTCAGCTGCAGTTTGTCTGAAAGAGTGGACGCAATTCGTCCAAAAAGTCCAAAATCCGCCCAAAAATCTTCAGAAATTCTCCCAGAAAAATGGGCAAACCCCAAAATCAGCCCCGGGAGCCACGAGGGAGGGGGGGTGGCACCTCTGGGGGCACCTGGGGACACCTGGGGACACCTGGGGGCACTTTGGGGACACCTGGGGACATCTGGGGTGTCAGGGACAGCGGTGGCACCTCTGGGGGACACCTGGGCACACCTTGGGGACACTTTAGGGACATCCTGGCACACCTTGGAGACACTTTAGGGGTACCTGGGCACACCTGGGGGCACCTTGGGGACACCTGGGGCACCTTGGGGACAGTTTAGGGGTACCTGGGCACACCTGGGAAACACCTGGAGCACCTGGGCAGACTTTGGGCACACCTGGGACACTTTAGGGGCACCTGGGGGCACCTGGAGACAATTGGTGACGCTCCTTGGGGACTTTATTGCTCTCAGGGGTGTCAGGGACAGCGGTGCCATCGCTGGGACACACCTGGGCACACCTGGGCACACCTGGGCACACCTGGGGTACCCCTGGGCACCCCTGGGGTACCCCTGGGCACACCTGGGGCACACCTGGGGCACACCTGGGCACCCCTGGGCACACCTGGGGCACACCCAGGGGTGTCCGGGCTGTCACCCCGTCCCCCCCGTCCCCCTGTCCCCTGCGTTCCGGGGGGCGGGGCGGTGTCCTTGTCGCCTCCTTTGTCGCGACTGTCGCCTCCTCCTTTGTCGCCTCCTCCGTCTCCTCCTCCATCTCCTCCTCCGTCTCCTCCTCCATCTCCTCCTCCATCTCCTCCTCTGTCGCCGCTGTCGCCGCTGTCGCGACGGTCGCGGCCCGGCCACTCGGGCAGCGGCGGCCACGGCGCCAGCGGGAGCCCCGGGGCGGGGGAGGGGCGCTCGGCCATGGCTGGGGGGGGAGGGGACAGAGGGGAGCGCCGGTTCAGCCCAGTTCAGCCCAGTTCATTCCCAGTTCAGCCCAGTTCATTCCCAGTGCCTCCCAGTCCATTCCAAATTCATCCCAGTTCATTCCCAGTTCCTCCCAGTTCAGCCCAGTGCCTCCCAGTTCATTCCCAGTTCATTCCCAGTTCATTCCCAGTTCAGCCAAGTTCAGCCCAGGCCCTCCCAGTTCGGTCCCAGTTCAGCCCAGTGCCTCCCAGTTCATCCCAGTGCCTCCCAGTTCATCCCAGTGCCTCCCAGTTCATTCCTAGTCCATTCCAAATTCATCCCAGTTCATTCCCAGTTCCTCCCAGTTCATTCCAAATTCATCCCAGTTCATTCCCAGTTCAGCCCAGGCCCTCCCAGTTCACCCCAGCCCCACCCAGTTCATTCCCAGTTCCCCCCAGTTTGCTCCCAGTTCACACCAGCCCCACCCAGTTCATTCCCAGTTTCCCCCAGTTTGCTCCCAGTCCCTCCCAGTACCTGGCAGCGCTGCCTGGTCCCTCCTCTTCACACTGGGATCAAACTGGGATCAAACTGGGAGCAAACTGGGAGCACTGGGAGGGCTCTTAAAGGCTCCCGGAGGGGCGGGGGAGGGGCTGTGACTCAGTTCCCGGCATTCCCTGCGGGGGGGGGGGGGGGGAAGGTTTTGGGGACACCCCCCCAAAATTTGGGACATTCCAGGTGTTCAAAAAAAACCCAAAAATTTGGGACAGTCCAGGTGATTCCCCCCCCCCCCCCCCAAAATTTCGGACAATCCAGGTGAGCACCCCCCAAAAAAATCTGGGAATTCCAGGTGTGACCCCCAAATTCCAGCGGTTCCAGGTGTGCCCCTCCCCCACCCCGGGCGTGTCCCCCCAAATTTGTGGTTGGAACCGGCCGTACTGGGAGCACTGGGAGCACTGGTTTGGGGGAGGGGCCGTACTGGGAGCACTGGTTTGGGGGGGAGGGGCCGTACTGGGAGCACTGGTTTGGGGGGAGGGGATGCCTGGAGTGGGGGAGGGGCAGGGACGGGACTGAGAGTGGCCCCAGTGCTCCCAGTGCTCCCAGTACCCCATTCCCAGTATCTCCCCAGTATCTCCAGTCCCCCATTCCCAGTATCTCCAGTCCCCCATTCCCAGTATCCCCAGTGCTCCCAGTGCCTCCATTCCCAGTATCCCCAGTCCCCCATCCCAGTATCCCCAGTGCTCCCAGTATCCCCATCCCAGTGCTCCCAGTGCCCCCATTCCCAGTGTTCCCAGTATCCCCAGTCCCCCATTCCCAGTATCCCCAGTGCTCCCAGTGCCCCCAGTCCCACACCACAGCGACGGGGCTGGGCCCAATCCAAGCCTTTATTTGGGATCCTTCGGGATCCACCCAGACCCCTCCCCCCCATTTCCGGCCCCCCCTCCCCCATCCCCGCTCCCGATCCCGGCTCCGACCCTTCGGGATCTTCGGGGATCCGCTCGGAACATTCCGGATCCCCCAGGACCCCTCCCCCCATCCCCCCCCTACTTCCGGCACCCCCCGCAGCCGTTCCCGCCCCCGGCCTCGTCCTCGGCCCCGGATCCCGGCCCGGATCCCTGGGTGGATCCCGGACCGGATCCTGAACTGTATCCCTGGCTGTAACCCTGACTGGATCCCTGGGCAGATCCCAGGGCGGATCCCTGGGCGGATCCTGGGCGGGATCCCTGGGCAGATTCCAGGGCAGATCCCTGCCTGGATCCCTGACCGGATCCTTGGCTGTATCCGTGACCAGATCCCAAACCATACCCCTGACCGGATCCCTGACCGGATCCCAGCCCGTACCCCTGGCCCGATCCCTGACCGGATCCCGGCCCGCGGCGGATCGGGATGTGCCCCCCGATGCGGGCGGGGTCCCGCAGCCCCGGCACGAAGGGGATCCCGGGGTTCTTGTAGCCGGGACGCTGCCGGGATCCCCCGAAGGATCCCCCGAAGGAGCCCGGGCCCCCCTCGGAGGATCCCCAATCCCCTCCCGAGGATCCCGATCCTCCCCCGTAGGATCCCGGCCTGCCCTGTGATCCCGATCCCCCATAGGATCCCGAGGATCCCCCATAAGATCCCATTCCCCCATAGGATCCCGGACCACCCCCGTAGGATCCCGGTCTTCCCTGTGATCCCGATCCTCCCCCGTAGGATCCCGGCCTGCCCTGTGATCCTGATCCTCCATAAGATCCCGAGGATCCCCCATAGGATCCCATTCCTCCAGAGGATCCCGATCCTCCTCCGTAGGATCCCGGCCTGCCGTGGGATCCCGAGGAACCCCCGTAAGATCCCGATCCTCCCCCATAGGATCCCGAGGATCCCCCATAGGATCCTGGACCACCCCCATAGGATCCTGGTCTGCCCTGGGATCCTGATCCCCCGTAGGATCCCGGGCCACCCCCGTAAGATCCCGGTCTACCCTGGGATCCCGAGGATCCCCCATAGGATCCCATTCCCCCATAGGATCCTGGTCTGCCCTGGGATCCTGATCCCCCATAGGATCCTGAGGATCCCCCATAGGATCCCGGTCTACCCTGGGATCCCGAGGATCCCCCATAGGATCCCATTCCTCCGTAGGATCCCGGTCTGCCCTGGGATCCCGAGGATCCCCCATAGGATCCCGATCCTCCCCCGTAGGACACCACATCATCCCCGTAGGATCCCGAATATCCCCCGTAGGAGCCGGATCCACTTCCCCCCTGGGATCCGGGTCTGCCCGATCCCGATCCGGGTCTTCCTGATCCAGATCCGGATCCAGATCCGGGCCTTCCGGATCCAGATCCGTAGGACCCTGAGCTGGATCCCCCGTAGGATCCCGAGGATCCCCCATAGGATCCTGGACCACCCCCGTAGGATCCCGGTCTGCCCTGGGACCCTGATCCTCCATAAGATCCTGAGGATCCCCCATAGGATCCCATTCCTCCAGAGGATCCCGGTCTGCCCTGGGATCCCGATCCTCCATAAGATCCTGAGGATCCTCCATAGGATCCCATTCCTCCAGAGGATCCTGATCCTCCCCCGTAGGATCCCGGTCTACCCTGGGATCCCGAGGATCCCCCATAGGATCCTGATCCCCCATAGGATCCCGAGGATCCCCCATAGGATCCCGGTCTGCCCTGGGATCCCGAGGAACCCCCGTAGGAACCGGATCCACTTCCCCCCTGGGATCCGGGTCTGCCTGATCCGGATCCAGATCCAGATCCGGGTTTTCCTGATCCGGATCCGTAGGACCCTGAGCTGGATCCCCCGTAGGATCCCGAACTTCCAGACGATCCCGATCCGTACGATCCCGAATTTCCCCCGTAGGATCCCGAACTTCCAGAGGATCCCGAATTTCCCCCGTAGGATCCCGATCCAGCCCCGTAGGATCCCGAGTTCCCGTAAGATCCCGAATTTCCCGATCCGTAGGATCCCGAATTCCCCGAGGGTGTGGATCCGGATGCGGCGGATCCCGGGCGCCCCCCGGGCAGCGGGCGGAGGATCCCGGGGAGGATCCCGGGGATCCCAGCTGGGGGCTGAGCAGTCCCAGCGGGTCCTTGCAGGGATCCACCCCGGCCGTCAGCGGCGCCAGCGATCCCGATCCCGGTGATCCCGGTGATCCCGGTGATCCCAGTGATCCCGATCCCGGGTCAGAGCCGGAGCCGGGCCGGGCGCAGAGCCCGGAGGCGCCTGCAGGGGAGGGGAGGGTCAGAGGGATCCAGTACGGACCAGTACGGACCAGTTTGGGCCAGTATGGACCAGTATGGACCAGTTTGGGCCAGTTGCCATCCCAGTCTGTCCCACATTCTGTATCAGTCGTTCCCAGTTCAGCCCAGTCCCATCCCAGTTCTCATCCCAGTTCCATCCCAGTGCCCCCCAACCCCTCCCAGTCCATCCCAGTCTCATCCCAATCCATCCCAGTCCATTCCCAGTCCATCCCAGTCCATTCCCAGTCCATTCCCAGTCACCACAGCCCCTCCCAGATTCCATATCCATCATTCCCAGTCCCCTCCCAGTCCCTCCCAGTTCATCCCAGTCCCTCCCAAATTCCCTATCGCTCCATCTCTGTCCCTCCCAGTCCATCCCAGTTCCTCCCAGTTCCTGTCCCAGTTTCCCTCCCTGACTTTATTCCCAGTCACCGTTTCCCAGTTCCATCCCAGTTCCATCCCAGTCCATCCCAGTCCATTCCCAGTTCCATCCCAGTTCCATCCCAGTTCCATCCCAGTCCATCCCAGTCCATCCCAGTCCGTCCCAGTTTGTCCCAGTCCATCCCAGTCCATCCCAGTCCATTCCCAGTTCCATCCCAGTTCCATCCCAGTTCCATCCCAGTCCATCCCAGTTTGTCCCAGTCCATCCCAGTCCATCCCAGTTCATTCCCAGTTCATTCCCAGTCCATCCCAGTTCATCCCAGTTCCATCCCAGTCCATCCCAGTTTGTCCCAGTCCATCCCAGTATATCCCAGTCCATTCCCAGTGCCTCCCAGTGCCTCCCAGTTCTCCCAGTCTCACCCAGCAGCAGCAGCAGCAGCACCGGGGGCCGGTGGGGCCCGGGCGGAGCCATCGGGGCCAGGTGGGGCCAGGTGAGACCAGGAGGGGACAGGTGAGACCAGGAGGGGACACCTTAAATAGCCCAGGTGAGGGGGCGTGGCCCAGGTGAGCCCCGCCCACCCCCCAAATCCTCTGAGTCACTGGGATTGACCCGCTTGGGGTGGGGGGACACACCTGGGACACACCTGGGGGGAGGGGACACACCTGGGACACACCTGGGGACACCTGGGGGGGTGGGGGACACACCTGGGGGAAATTGGGATACACCTGCAGGGGATGGGGACACCTGGGGGACACCTGGGGGGTGAGGACACACCTGGATCACACCTGGAGAGGATTGAGATACTTGGATCACACCTGGGTCACACCTGGGCACATCTGGAGCACACCTGGTTCTCCCCCAGCTGAGAGGGGTCAGTGCTCACCTGGCCGGGATCAGGGTCAGATTTTGGGCTCACCTGCCCAGGTCTGGGGTCAGGATTTGAGGTCACCTGGCCAGGATCGGGGTCAGATTTTGGGCTCACCTGGCCAGGTGTGAGCTCAGGGCTCATCTGGACAGGTGTGAGCTCACCTGGCCAGGATTTGGGTCAGGATTTTGGGTTCACCTGCCCAGGTGTGAGCTCAGGATTTTGGGCTCACCTGCCCAGGTGTGGGGTCAGATTTTGGGCTCACCTGGCCAGGTGTGGGGTCAGATTTTGGGCTCCCCTGGCCAGGTGTGGGGTCAGATTTTGGGCTCACCTGCCCAGGTGTGGGGTCAGATTTTGGGCTCACCTGGCCAGGTGTGGGGTCAGATTTTGGGCTCACCTGGCCAGGTGTGGGGTCAGATTTTGGGCTCCCCTGGCCAGGTGTGGGGTCAGGTTTTGGGCTCACCTGGCTGGGATTGGGGTCAGATTTTGGGCTCACCTGGCCAGGTGTGGGGTCAGGTTTTGGGCTCACCTGGCCAGGTGTGAGCTCACCTGGCCGGGATCGGGGTCAGGTTTTGGGCGCGGCCGACGCCGCCGTGACCCCGACCCCCACCCCGGGCGTGGCCCCAGGTGAGCTCAGGGGGGGTGGGGGAGGGGAGACGCGGCCACCGCCCCTCCCCCACCCCAGAGCGCATCCCGGGAATCCGGGGAGGAGAATTTGGGATCATCTGGGGAGATTTGGGGAAATTTGGGCGGATTTGGGCTTTGGTGGGTCCAAGAAAAGGGAATTCGGGGAAATTTGGGCGAATTCGGGGAGATTTGGTGGATTTGGGGTAAATTTGGGGGGGATTTGGGGGATTTTGGTGGAATTTGGGAGGAATTTGGGGGTATTTGGGATTTGGGGGGGTCCCAGGAAAGGGAATTTGGGGAAACTTTGAGAATTTGGGGGATTTGGGGTCTGGGGAGACCCGGGATGGGAATTTGGGGTGGATTTGGGCAGAATTTGGATAAATTTGGGGTAATTGGTGATTTGGGGGCATCCCCAGAAGGAGAATTCGGGAGGATTCGGGAACATTTGGGAAAAAATTGGGGAAATTTGGCATTTGGAGGGTCCTGGGATGGGAATTTGGGGAAGATTTGGAGGAATTTTGGGGAACCTTTGAGGATTTGGGAGGATTCGGGGTCTGGGGAGTGCCGGGATGGGAATTTGGGGGGATTCGGGCGGGATTTGGGGGAATTCCCGGAGATTTTGAGGAATTTCGGGCGATTTTGGGGCTCCCCCTCCCCCCACAAGACCCCGAGGCCCCTCCCCCTCCCCTAAGCCCCTCCCCCTTCCCCCAGAGCCCCGCCCCCATTTCCGCACACAAAGCGGATCCCCTCCCCTCCCCCCCCCCCCCAAAATTTCGGGGCTTCCCTCCCCGCCCCTCCCCCACCCCCAAAATCCCCCGAATTCCCCCCAAAACCTCCCCCCGCCCCTCCCCCACCCCCCAATTTCATTTTTTCTTTTCAATTTAACCCTCCCCCCCCCCAAATTTCCCCTCCCTCCCCCCCCAAATTTTAAGCTCGGGGTGCGGGGGGGCCCCTCCCCCACTTCCCCCGCCCCTCCCCCCCAGGAAAAGCCGCTTTTCCTCCCCCCGCCCCTCCCCCCCCCTCCCCCCCCCCCCGCTTCCTCCGGGTCCCTCCCGCGCTCCAGCCCCGGGTGAGTATTTGGGGGACCCCTCCCCAAAATCTGGGGAGGGTCCCGGGGATGGGGGGGGTGGGGGAGGGGCGGGACGCTGCGATTTCCCCTCCCCCACCCCCCCTTTTTAAAATTATTTTAAATTTTTAAACAATTTTTTCCCCTCCCCCCACTCCGGAGCTTCCCCTCCCCCACCCGCCACACCCCGCGCGCTCCGCGACCCCTCCCCAAATTTGGGGGGGCTCTCAAAGACCCCTCCCCCCCCCCCCCGTCACGGATTTTTGGGGATTTCCCGCGGGTTTGGTTCTTGTTTTTGGGGGTTTTTTTTGGCTTTTTGGGCGTTTCCCGCGCGGATTTTTTGGGATTTCCCGCGCGGGTTTTTTTGGGATCCTCCCCCACCGCCTCGACCCCCACTCGGATGTTTGGGATCATCTGGGACCCCCCCCCCTAAAAAAAAAATTCCTGGGAGCCCCGCCCCGGATTTTTGGGATGCGGGATTTCCTGGGATTCCCCCAAAATTCCCGGATTTCCTCCCAAAATTCAACCCCAAAATCCCGGAATTCCCCCGGATTTACGGATCTCCCCCCAAAATTTCTGAAATTCCTCCCGAAATTCCTGGGATTCTTCAGAAATCTTGGAATTCCCCCCAAAATGCCCTGAAAATTTCCATATTTCTTCTCAAAATTCCCGGAATCCCACCCAAAATTCCCCAAAATTTCCATATTTCACCCCAAAATTGCTGGAATTCTGGAGATTTTGGGGATTTTGAGGGTTTTGGGGGCCCCGCCCCAATGGAAGGGTGACGATGACGAGGGACGACGTCCCCAAATGTCCCGAAATGTCCCCAAATATCCCAAATATCCCAAACGTCCCCAATGTCCCCAAATGGCCTCAGCGTCCCCAACATCCGCAATGTCCCAAAGATCCGAAATGCGCCCAAACGTCCCCAAATCCCCTCGATGTCCCAAATGTCCCAAATGTCCCCAAACGTCCCCAAACCCCCTCAATGTCCCCAATCCCCCAAATGTCCCAAATGTCCCCAAACGTCCCCAAATCCCCTCGATGTCCCCAATGCCCCCAACGTCCCAAATCCCCGAAATCTGCTGAAACGCCCCCGATGTCCCCAAATCCCCTCGATGTCCCCAACGTCCCTGACCCCCCCCCAATGTCCCCAATCCCCCAAATGTCCCCAATGCCCCCAAATCACCTCGATGTCCCCAATGTCCCAAATATCCAAAATATGCCCAAATGTCCCCAAATCCCCCAACGTCCCCAATGTCCCCAGGATGGCGCAGGTGCCCCCCTGGAACCTGGCGCTGCTGGGTGCCCGATGTCCCCGATGTCCCCAATATCCCCAAATCCCCGCAAATTTCCCAAATTCCCCAAATGTCCCAAATCCCCTCAATGTCCCCAATCCCCCAAATCCTCCAAATTCCCCAAATCCCCCCAATGTCCCCAACGTCCCCAACGTCCCCAGGATGTTGCAGGTGCCCCCCTGGAAGCTGGCGCTGCTGGGTGCCCGATGTCCCCAATGTCCCCAAATCCCCCCAAATTTCCCAAATTCCCCAAATGTCCCAAATCCCCTCAATGTCCCCAATGTCCCCAAATCCCCCCCAAATTTCCCAAATTCCCCAAATGTCCCAAATCCCCCCAATGTCCCCAACGTCCCCAGGATGGCGCAGGTGCCCCCCTGGAAGCTGGCGCTGCTGGAGCGGCGGCGCCGGGAGGACGAGGCGGCGCGGCGCCGGGAGCGGGAGCAGCGCGAGCGCCAGGCCCAGGTGCCCACCTGGAAACGGGAGCTGCTGCAGCGGCGCCGCGCCCGGGCGGGGCCGGGGGGCACGGCTGGCACACCTGGGGGCACACCTGGGGGCACACCTGGGGGCACACCACCTGGGCAGGAGGGTCTGGAGGGGTCCCTGGCGCTGGCGCCCGGGATGGAGAATTGCGGCCGTGCCGAAAATCCCACCCGGGATCCCCAAAATCATCCCCAAAATCCCTCATGGGATCCCCAAAATCATCCCCAAAACCAGACCCGGGATCTCCAAAATCATCCCAAAAATCCCACCTTGGATCCCCAAAATCCTCCCCAAAATCCTTCCTGGGATCCCCAAAATCTGCTCCAAGATGCTGAAAATTCTCCCCAGAATCCCCCCTGGGATCCCCAAAATCCACCCCAGGACCCCCAAAATTCTCCCCAGGAGCCCCAAAATTCCCCAAATCCCCCCTGGGACCCCCAAAATCCCGAAATTCCGGCCCGGGGCCGGGTCAGCCGCCTGCGGAGCCGCTTTGTCCCCGAGCCGGGGGGGGACGAGGGGCATGGGGCGGTCACTCTGGGGTCACCTGGGGGTCAAGGGTCAGCCAAGGACATAGGAACGGTCAAAGGTCATGGAGTGACCGCTGGCCTGGGGACGGAGGAAGGACAGGGGAAGGTCAAAGGTCACGGAGTGACCGCTGGCCTGGGGACAGAGGATGGACAGGGGAAGGTCAAAGGTCACGGAGTGACCGCTGGACTGGGGACAGAGGAGGGACAGGGGAAGGTCAAAGGTCACGGAGTGACCACTGGCCTGGGGACAGAGGAGGGACAGGGGGCGGTCAGGGGGATGCTCAAGAACTGGACGGTGCTGGACGGCCGGGGGGGTCAGGGGTCAGCGGGGACACCGGGGACAATGTCCGGCCACCAGCCCAAGCCCTCGGTGACCCCTCCGATGGCCACGCTGACCACTGCCCCTGTGACGTCACCGCTGTCCCCTCCCCCCTGGCCCTCGGGGTCACCTCCCCAGTGCGGGGGCGGGGCCGCGGGGGCGCCGGTGGGGGGCGCTGTCCCCAAATCCGGGGTCACTGTCCCCAAATCCGGGGTCACTGTCCCCAGTGCTGGGGTCGCTGTCCCCAGTGCTGGGGTCACTGTCCCCAAATCCGGGGTCACTGTCCCCAATGCTGGGGTCACTGCCCCCAAATCCGGGGTCGCTGTCCCCAGCGCCAGCTCTGTCCCCGTGTCCAGTGGTGTCCCCGTGTCCGGTGACACTGTCCAGCTGTCCAGCTCTGTCCCCAAGCCTGGGGTCACTGTCCCCGTGTCCAATGCCACTGTCCAGCTGCCCAGCGCCACCGCCCAGCCGTCCCCCCGCCGTGACCCCCCGTGTCCCCCCGCGTGTCCCCACCCGGCCCTGCAGCGCCGCAGCGGCAACACCATCACCGTGCGGCCGCGCCGCGCCGGCCCCGCCGCCGGCCCTGGTGGCCCTGGTGGCCCTGGTGGCCCTGGTGGCCCGGGAGGTGGCCCTGGTGGCCCCGGGGGCGCGGCCGAGCCCCCCAAGAAGCGCTACCCCACGGCCGAGCAGATCCAGGTGATCGGGGGGTACCTGGTGCTGCCGCGCTCCTGCCTGGCCAAGGGCCAGCCCCGGCGCAAGAAGGTAACGGGGGCGCCGGGGCCACCCCCGGGTGTCACCTGTGTCCCCAAATGGCTCACCTGTGTCCCCAAGTGTCACCTGTGTCCCCTAAGTGTCACCCCTGTGTCCCCTGGTGTCACCTGTGTTCCTAAATGTCACCCCTGTGTCCCCTAAGCGTCACCCCGGTGTCCCCTGGTGTCACCCCTGTGTCCACAAGTGTCACCCCTGTGTCCCCAAATGTCACCCCTGTGTCCCCGGATCCCCAGTTCCCCCCAAATCCCCCAAAGTCCCCAAATCCCCCCAATGTTCCCAAATCCCCCCAATGTTCCCAAATGCCCCAAACTGCCCAAATCCCCCCAAAACCTCCCCAAACCCCCCAAATTCCCCAGATCCCCCTAAAATCTCCAAATCCCCCCAAATCCCCCCAAAAATCCCCCAATTTCCCCAAATCCCCCCAAATCCCCCAGCTGCAGATCTGCTTCAGCGAGCGCGACCTGGAGCGAATCTTCTCCTACCCCTCGGAGGGGGCGGCGCTGGCGGCCTGGGGGGGCCCCCCCGAGGAGCCCCCCCCAGGGACCCCCCCCAGGGACCCCCCGGGACCCCCCCGGGACCCCCCGGACCCCCGGGCGAGGAGGAGGAGGAGGAGGAGGAGGAAGAGGAGCGGGGGCTGCCAGGGGGGCTGAGGGGCCGCGCCCTGCTCGTGGGTGGGTGAGGGGGGATTTGGGGGGGAATTTGGGGATTTTGGGGGGTTTGGGAAGGGATTTGAGGGATTTTGGAGAATTTGGGGGATTTTTGAGGGGATTTAAGGAGGGATTTGGGGTGTTTTGGGGCATTTGGGGGTTTCGGGGAAATTTGGGGGGATTTGGGGTAAATTAGGGGATTTTAAGGAGGTTTTGGGGGGAGATTTGGGAAGATTTGGGGGGAGATTTGGGGGATTTTGGAATGGTTTGGGGGCTTTTGCGGGGATTTGGGAGAATTTGAGGGGATTTGGGGGAAATTTCGGGGTTTTGGGGGGGGTTTGTGGGATTCGGGGGTATTGGGCAGGGATTTGGGGTCAAATTTGGGACATTTGGGGTCCTGGGTTTATTTTGTGTCACTTTTGTGGTGTTCTGGTACATTTTGGGTTAATTTGGGGTACGTTTTGGTAAATTTGGGTCGATTTGGGTCAATTTTGGTCAATTTTAACCCATTTCCCTCCTCCCAGACGAATCCTGCCGTCGGTAACCCCGGCCCAGCCCCCCCGGGACCCCCTGGGACCCCCCCGGAGGGGCCGGACGCTCGGACAGGGCCGGACACACGGACAGAGACCCCCAAACCACCCTTTGGGGGGGCTTCCAGAACGTTCTACCCCCCCTGGCGGGGTCTGGGGGGGTTTTTTTACTCCATTTTGTAGATTTTTAGTACCGGGGGGGTTTAATTATCCCTAACGAGGTTTTTTAGCCTACTTAAGTGGTTTTTTACCTGCGAGGGGCCAATTTTGTCAGTATTGGGCCAAGCGGGGCTGCCCCAGTTCGGACTGGGCCAGGACCGGTTTGGACTGGAGGGGGCGGGGCCAAAGCCGAGGCAGTATTTGGGGTGGGGGGAGGGGCGAAGCTGCTTTGAAGGGGGGGTTGGGGGGATGGGAAGGGGGCGGATTTTGGGGGGGAGGGGGCGAAAATGGCAGGATGGAGCAGGCCGAAGCCTGCGGCCTGGTCTTGTTGTCACGGCAACGAAGCCTGAGGCCTGTGTACTACCAAGGCCTGCTTCGTTCACCACGACAACGAAGCCTGAGGCCTGTGTACTGCTAAGGCCTGTGCCTGTCGCCATGGCAACAGCCTGCGGCCTGCTCCTGTTGCTATGGTAACGAAGCCTGAGGCCTGTGTACTGCTAAGGCCTGTGCCTGTCGCTATGGCAACAGCCTGCGGCCTGCTCCTGTTGCTATGGTAACAAAGCCTGAGGCCTGTGTACTGCTAAGGCCTGTGCCTGTCACCCTGGCAACAGCCTGTGGCCTGCTCCTGTCACCATGGCAACGAAGCCTGGGGCCTACCTACTCCCAAGGCCTGCTCCTGTTGCTATGGGAACGAAGCCTGCGGCCTGTGTGCTCCCGAGGCCTGCTCTGGTTGCTGTGGTAACGACGCCTGTGGCCTGCTCCTGTCACCATGGCAACGAAGCCTGCGGCCTGCCTACTCCCAAGGCCTGCTCCCGTCGCCATGGCAATGCCGCTTGTATCGTGACAGTGACAATAAACGCCGACGTTGACGGTTGTGACCCCGGCTGGTGACCCCGGGGACGAGGGGTGGCCAAGAGGGAAATGGGGAAAAATAAGGAAAATCCACCCAAAAATAGTGAAAAAGGCCAAAAAGGGCTAAAAAGGGTCCCAAAAGGCCTCAAAAAAAGGTAAAAAATGGCCTCAAAAAAGGATAAATGTTCAAAAATGGCCATAAAAAAAGGTCCCAAAAAAGCCTCAAAAAAAGATTACAAAAGGGTCAAGAAGAGCCTCAAAAAAGGGTTTAAAAAGGGTCCAAAAAGGCCTCAAATAAAAATAAAAAAGGGTCCAAAATGTCCCCAAAAAAGGAAAAAAAAGGTAAAAAAAAATCTCAAAAAAAAAGACTAAAAAAAGTGTCCAAAAAAGACCTTAAAAAAATGAGCCTCAAAAATAGAATTTTTTCATTATTAAAGATAAATTTTAGGGGGGAAATGGGTTTTGGGTACAAAAAAAAGGATTTTCTGTGTGAAAAAAATATTTATTGGAAAAAAAGCAAAATTTGGAGAGAAAAAATTGTGTTTCCAAGGAATATCAACGGATTTATTTAAAATTTGGGGTGTTCTGAAAAGGAAAACAAATGGTGTTTATGGCGAGATCTGGGATTTTCTTTCCATGAAAAAGATTTATTTGAGGAGAAAATGTAATATTTTTTTTTGTACCAAGATATTTTTTTAGGAAGTTTTTTTTTTCGGAGGAAAAAAGTTCTGTGGGAAAAAAATTGAAATTTTGAGAAGGAAAGGGAAATTTTTGGCAATTTTGGAAAACTTTAGAGGGGAAAAAAAAAATATTTTAGAGCCCCAAAAAAAGCCCTGATATTGGCAATTTTTAAAAATTACATTAACAAAAATCCGGAATTTCTGCCCCAAAAATCAGCCCAGCCCCTCCCCCACCGCGGTTGATGAAATCCCCCCTAAATGACGGGGGAGGCGAGGAAGATGACCGTGGTCACTCAGTGGTCACTCAGGGCACAGTGGTCACTCAGGGCGTGGTGCAGGTGGCCGAAGGGTGGTCAGTGATGATGATGATGATGATGAAGATGACCATGATCACTCAGTGGTCACTCAGGACCCAGCGGTCACTCAGCGGTCACTCAGCAGTCACTCAGCGCGCAGTGGTCACTCAGTTGCCAGGGGTCACTCAGTGGTCGCTCAGTGGTCGCTCAGTGGTTGCTCAGTGGTCACTCAGTGGTCACCCAGGGCCCAGCGGTCACTCAGCGGTCACTCAGTGGTCACTCAGGGCGCAGTGGTCACTCAGGGCGCGGTGCAGGTGGCCGAAGGGTGGTCAGTGATGATGATGATGATGATGAAGATGACCATGATCACTCAGTGGTCACTCAGGACCCAGCGGTCACTCAGCGGTCACTCAGGGTGCAGTGGTCACTCAGTTGCCAGGGGTCACTCAGTGGTCGCTCAGTGGTCACTCAGTGGTCACTCAGCGGTCACTCAGTGGTCACTCAGGGCGCAGTGGTCACTCAGGGCGCGGTGCAGGTGGCCGAAGTCCGGCCGCTCGGCCGCCTCGCGGGCCCAGCAGCTCAACATCAGCCGGTGCAGGGCCGGGGGGCAGCCGGGGGGACAGGGCAGGTACTGCTGGAACTGGGGTTACTGGGATGGACTGGGAGGGACTGGGAGGGACTGGGAGGGACTGGGAGGGACTGGGGGGAACTGGAATGGACTGGGAGGGACTGGGAGGAACTGGGGGGAACTGGGAGGGACTGGGAGGGACTGGGAGGGACTGGGGGGACTGGGATTGGGATAACTGGGCCCCATAACCCCATCCCAGTTCCCCCCAGTCCATCCCAGTCCATTCCCAGTAGCTCCCAGTGCCCCAAAACCTCCTCTAAACATCTCCCAGTCCCCTTTAAATCCCTCCCAGTCCCTCCCAGTTCTCTCCCAGTCCCTCCCAATTCCTCCCAGTCCCTCCCAGTCCCTCCCAGTCTCTCCCAGTCCCTCCCAGTGCACCTGCTGGCCGCGGTTGTGGAAGTGGTGGCCGGCGTTGGCGATCACCTGCTCGTCGCTCAGGGCGCCGTAGGGCTGCTCCCGGCAGCGCGTCAGCACCTCCCAGAGCGTCACCCCGAAGGCCCAGGCGTCGCTGGCCGGGCTGAACCTGCCCTGAAGCACCAAATTCGGGAATTTTGGGGATTTTTCAGGATTTTATGGGAAATGTGGGGAATTTTTTGGGAGGTTTTGGGAGCTTTTGGGAGTTTCCAGCACTCAGAAATTCCAAATTTGGGGGTTCAGGACCTCCCCAAAGGCCCAGGTGTTACTGAACCTGCCCTGAAACGCCAATATTTGGGGAATTTCTGGTAATTTCCCAAAAATCCAATTTTTCCCCTAAGAAATCAAAACATTTTCCCAACTTACTGTGAAAAATCCCATATATTTCCAAAAAAATTCCATTTTTTTTCCATTTTTTCACCCCAAATTCAACTTTTTTCCCTGTTTTTTCCCGTTTTTTCCCCAAACTCCTGGTTTTTTCGGATCTCTCACCCAGAGGATGCTCTCCCAGGCCATCCAGCGGATGGGCAGCAGCGCGCGGCCGCGCACGCGCCCGTAGCCGGTGCCGTACAGGTTCCGGCTCATCCCGAAATCCGCCACCTTCACGCGCAGCCCCTCTCCCACCAGGCAGTTCCGCGTGGCCAGGTCCCGGTGCACGAAGTTCCGCGCGGCCAGGAAACGCATCCCGGAGGCGATCTGGGCGCCCACATCCACCAGCGTGGCCAGGCTGGCAAAAAAATTCCGGGGTTTTAACAAAACCTTGGGGTTTTTCCAAAAAAAAAAGGGGGATTTTTCCCCAAAAACCCACTCTTTTTCCCCCCAAAATTAGATTTTTCTGCTTGAAATAAATTGAATTTTCCCCCCAGACTGACTTGGAGTGGGCGTGGCTGAGGTGGGTGTGTCCATATTGGGGCGTGGTCTTATGGGCGTGGCTTAATTATGGAGGGGCTTCTCTTAAAGGGCCAGAACCCCAGAGCCATTTGGAATGGGCGTGTCCTGGTGGGCGTGGCTCAGGTGGGCGTGTCCGCATTTGGGCGTGGCTTAATTAGGGAGGAGCTTCTCTTAAAGGGCCAGCACCCCAGAAACGCTAACAGCGAATCTCTCTGAGTGGGCGTGCCCCTAGTGGGCGTGGCTCAGGTGGGCGTGTCCGCATTTGGGCGTGGCCTAATCATCAAGGGGCTTCTCTTAAAGGGCCAGAACCCCAGAACCATTCGGAGTGGGCGTGTCTCGATGGGCGTGGCTCAGGTGAGCGTGTCCACATTTGGGCGTGGCCTAATTATCGAGGGGCTTCTCTTAAAGGGCCAGCCCCCCAGAAATGCTAACAGCGAACAACTCCGCATGGGCGTGTCCCCGGTGGGCGTGGCCGGGGTGGGGGGCGTGGGCGTGTCCCACCTGAGGGCGTGGCCGCGGGCCCCGCCCAGGAAGCGGTGCAGGTCTCCGTGTTCCATGTACTCGGTGACGATGCACAGGGGCCCGGGGCCGCCGCACACCCCCAGCAGCCGCACGATGTTGGGGTCCCGCAGCCGGCCCAGCGTCCGCGCCTCCTGCAGGAAATCCCGCCTGGGCCCGCCCGGCGCCCGCCTCAGCGCACCTGGGCACGCCCGGGCGCACCTGGGCACACCTGGGTAACAGCTGCACACACCTGGGCACACCTGGGTAACAGCTGCACACACCTGGGTATGCCCTGGGCACACCTGGGTATGCCCTGGGTACAGCTAAGTAACACCTGGGCACACCTGGGTAGCAGCTGCACACACCTGGGCACACCTGGGTAACAGCTGCACACACCTGGGTATGCCCTGGGCACACCTGGGTATGCCCTGGGTACAGCTAGGTAACACCTGGACACACCTGGGTAGCAGCTGCACACACCTGGGTATGCCCTGGGTACACCTGGGCACACCTGGGTATGCTCTGGGTAGAGCTGGTGAACACCTGGGCACACCTGGGGACAGCTGGGGACACCTGGGGGCACCTGGACACAGCTGGATTCCCTTGGCCACCCTCCAGTATCATTCTGTCCCCATCTCCCAGTTCCCCCCAGTCCCTCCCAGTCCCCCCAGTTCCCTCCCAGTCCCTCCCAGTCCCTCCCAGTTCCCCCCAGTCCCTCCCAGTCCCTCCCAGTTCCCCCCAGTCCATCCCAGTTCCTCCCAGTCCATTCCCAATCCCCTCCCAGTCCATTCCCAGTTCTCCCAGTTTCCTTACCGGGCGTTCTTGGGGGCGTCCGGCCGCAGCACCTTGACCGCCACCAGCAGGGGGCGCTCTGCGGCCGAGGGGGCGGGGCCTGAGTCGGGGGGCGGGGCCAGGCCCAGGGTGTGGGGGGCGATGACCTCACACAGCAGCACCTGGGGGCGGGGCCAGAGAAAGGGGCGGGGCCTCGTGAAATGGGCGGGGTCAGCAGCACCTGGGGGCGGGGCCAGAGAAAGGGGCGGAGCCTCGTGAAATGGGCGCGGCCAGCATCACCTGGGGCGGGGCCAGAGAAAGGGGGCGTGGTCAAACTCATGAGGGTGTGGCCAACAGAAAAGGGGCGTGGCTCCAGAAATGAGGCGGGACTAACATGCCAAACATTGGGTGGGGTTTAAAAAGGGGCGTGGCCAATAAGATTTGGGGGTGGCCATGCAAGGGGTGGGGCTAAACTATTTAAGGGCATGGAAATTAATTTTGGGGCGAGGTTAAAACCCTTGAGGGGTAGGGCTAATCCATAGTGGGCGTGGCCTGGAAGGGGGCGTGGCATGCTGCAGGGGGCGTGGCTTACCTCTCCGAACTGGCCCTCCCCCAGCTTCTCCCGGAAGCGGAGGCGGTGCCGGGGGAAGGATGGGAGGGCGGGGCCGTGGGCGGGGCTGTGGGCGGGGCCAGCCAGGGCGTAGGCGGAGCCTCCGGTGACGTCAGCCTCGGCGTAGGCCCCCGCCCCCGGCTCACCTGTGCAGGTGGGAGGGGCACAGGTGAGGTCTCTGTGGGCGGGGCTAAAGTGGGCGTGGCCATCCCGTGCCCCGCCCTTACCGTCGGTGTTGATTGGCTTGGCAGTGGCGGGCGGGGCCAGGGCAAGGCCTCCTATTGGTCGGGCGTAGGTGGCCAGAAGCAGCCGATAGGCCGGGTTGGCTGGGGGGGCGTGGTCAGAGAGGGGCGTGGTCAGAGAGGGGCGTGCCTATTTGAGGGGCGTGGTTTCCCTCCCCCCTCCCATTCTCGAGGGATTCTGGGGCCGTTTTGAGCCTTTTCCTCAATCCCAGACTGAATTTTTGGGACAATTTCAGCCAAAATTGAAGCTGGGGAGGAAAATCCTCCCTCGCTCTTTTCCCCCCTCCTCTTTCTCTTCTCTTTCTCCTTTTTTCCCCCCTTTTTCTTTTTCTTTTCACATTTTTTCCTTTTTTGCTCCTTTTTTCTTTTTTCCTTCCTTTTTTCCTCTTTTCCCCTCCTTTTTCCTCCTTTTTCCCCCTTTGTTTCCATTTTATCCCTTTTTCCGCTTTTACCCCAAATTTTCCCCTTTTCCCTCCTTTTTTCCACTTTCCTTTTTCCCCTTTTCCTTTTCCTCTTTTCCCCCCTTTCCCCTTTTCCCTTTCCCCCCCAGTTTTTCCCTTTTCCCCCCTTTTTTTCCCTCCTCTCTCACCAGCCCCGGGCGGCAGCGGGGGCGGTCGGGGCCGTGCCCGGGTGGGTTCCTGGTACTCCCCGGTTCCGGTTCCGTTCCCGGTTCTGTTCCCGGTTCCGGTTCCGATCCGCTCGTAGCGGGGTCCCCCCCGCGCCCCTACCCCTCCCGTGGCGTTGTTGATGACCACGGTGTCCCCCGAGAGCTGCACCCGCAGCGCCGCCTCCGGCCCGCAGCCCTGAGACCAGCACAAACCAGTAAAAACCCGTAAAAACCAGTCAGAACCACTTAGAAACAATTAGAACCGGTTCCAAGCAGGTAGAACTGGTTCCGGGCAGTAAAAACCAGTTCAATCCCTCCAAAATCCCTTCCAGTCCCTCCCAGTCCCTCCCAGTCCCCCTCAAATCCTTCCCAGTCTATCCCAGTCCCTCCCAGTCCCTCCCAGTCCCCCTCAAATCCCTCCCAGTCCATCCCAGTCCCCCCCAGTCCATTCCCAGTCCCTCCCAGTCCCCCTCAAATCCCTCCCAGTTCCCTCCCAGTCCCTCCCGGTGACCTTGCCCAGCGGCCCGGCCGCGCCGCGACGGCGTCGCAGGATGAGGATGATGATGGCGAGCAGGAGGAGGATGATGGCGCCCAGGCAGCCCAGCAGCGCCGGCGACTGCCCCGCCTCGCCCTGGGCCACCGGCGGGACCAGTTCGGCCTCCCCGGGGGCCACTGGGAGGGCAGGAGGGTGTCATGGCCACGCCCACCACGGATAAACCACGCCCACTTAATTCCCACCCTTTGAACCTCGCCCAATTAAGCCCCACCCAATCGATCACACCCACCCAATCCCCTCCCATTTAAGCCACGCCCAGCCATGCCCCACCCACTAAAGCCCCGCCTATTTAAACCCCACCCATTTAAGCCCCGCCCATTGAAGCCACGCCCAGATAAGCCCCGCCTACCCGGGGAGGTCACGTTGGTGGCCCCGCCCCCGTCACGGGCGTTTTCCAAGATGGCGGCGGAGGGGTCGGGGGTCGGGGGGCACCCGCTGGCACCCCCGGGGTCGTCCAGCACCTCTGGGGGCAGGGACGGGCATTGATGACGTCATCGATGGCCATTGACAGCCAATGACATCACCGATGGTAATATCACAAACAATCAATGATGTAATCATGAAATCAATGACGTCATTGACTGACAACGACCTCAACAGTCAGCCAGTGACGCCATCAAGCAACCATTGACCCTAACACCCAATGGATGTCCCCAACACCCAACCATTGACCCCAACACCCAATGGATGACCCCATGACACAACCATTGACCCCATGACACAACCATTGACCCAACACCCAATGGATGACCCCATGACCCAACCACTGACCCCAACACCCAACCATTGACCCTAACACCCAACCATTGACCCCAACACCCAACCTGAGATGAAGGACACCTCACTGAAGAGCATCCACTCGGCGCCGAAGAAGAAGCGGCACTGGATGAAGCGGGCGTGGCGCCCGCCCAAGGGCACGGCGACCCAGCGGGCGCTGGCGTCCTTGGTGGCCCCGGCCAGGCTATGGGTGGCCACCATGGGCTCCCAGGCCGTGGCCAAGATCTTCTTGAAGCGGCACTCGACAGCCCGGAAGATTCCGACCCCGCGCGTGTGGAGGTTGTTGCAGTGGACCTGGGGGGGTGATAGCACGTCCCATGATGCCCTGGGGCAAGGTGGCCAATCCCGAAGTTCTCCAGAGGGACATTTTGGACCCCGAGGTGGCCTTGGCGTGGTGGCCACCCCTCCATCCGTCCATGGCTGACCAATCCCACCGTTCCCGGTGCCCCAGATCTCCCAGCATCCCCTGGGGCACCTGCATGGCGTGGAAGGCACGGAGCTCCTGGAACTCGAACTCCAGCTCCACGTGGGGCTGGGGCCCCGGCGGCCGCGGCCACCCCACGTAGTCGTAGCCCGGCCACAGGTGGCGCTCACGGGTCCTCAAGAAGTCATCGAGGCCCAGGACCCCGTCCGAGAGCTGGCCCAGCCCCCCGAAGTGCAACCTGGGCAGGTGGGACACACCTGGATCGAGATCCTCCAGTGACACCTGGGAACCCCCCAGTGACACCTGGGCAGGTGGGACACAGCTGGATCTGGGGATTGTCCCATCCCACCTACCTGGGACCCCTCCCAGTGACACCTGGGCAGGTGGGGCACAGCTGGAGATCCCCCAGTGACACCTGGGAACCCCCCAATGACACCTGGGCAGGTGGGGCACAGCTGGATCTTGGGATTGTCCCATCCCACCCACCTGGGGACTGCCACGGGACAACCTGGGAGTGTTTGGAGACACCTGGGGATGGTTTGAGGACACCTGGGGACACCTGGAGACACCTGGGGATGGTCTGGGGACACCTGGGGACACCTGGGGACACTCACGGGCCGGCGCTGAAGCCGTCGTAGATGGAGTCGTTGAGGACGATGGGGGCGGGGTCCAGGGCCATGACGTGTCCCCGCGGGGCCGTGTAGGACAAGAGCCCGGCTGGAGACGGGGAGGGGTCACCGTGAGGTCACC
This sequence comes from Lonchura striata, assembly GCF_046129695.1. Classification (NCBI taxonomy): domain Eukaryota; kingdom Metazoa; phylum Chordata; class Aves; order Passeriformes; family Estrildidae; genus Lonchura; species Lonchura striata. The sequence continues at coordinate 77,860 of NC_134631.1, read as the reverse complement.
ACCCCTTGGGGACACCCAGGAGGTGCCATTGGGTGGGCTGGGGGCGTGGCCATGATGATGTCATGAGCCAGTGAAGGATGTTGTCAACCAATCGTTGACCCCATGACCCAACTGTTGGCCCTACACCCAATGGATGACCCCAATTGATGACCCCAGCACCCAATGGATGACCCCAACACCCAATGGATGACTCCATGACCCAACCATTGACCTCAACACCCAATGGATGACCCCAACACCCAATGGATGACTCCATGACCCAACCATTGACCTCAACACCCAACCATTGACCCCACAGTGACAAGACCCCAACTCAGCTGCCCCAGGGTCACCACCAAGGGCCGTTGGGTGCTGGATGCAACCGTGGGTGACCACCACCCCTTTAGGGCCACCAGCAGGGAGGGGACTGAGGTGACCCGGGGGTGACCCGGGGGTGGCAGTGAGGTGACAGTGAGGTGGCAGTGAGGTGGCGCTCACCCTCCCAGGGGCAGCCGTAGAGCTCCAGGCGCAGGCAGACGCTCATGGCGCGCGGCGCCCGCGGGTACACGCGCAGCGCCCGGGCCACCGGCGCCGGGGACAGGTCCTTGAGCACCACGCCCTCGGGGTCCTCATTGCCACCGATCACCTGCGGAGCCAGCACCCAAGGGTGGCGTCAGCCCGGGACACCCCGGGAACTTCTCGGGGTCTGTCACAGCCCGAGGTCTCCCGGGGCGTCCTCGATGGCCTCGGCGCCACGATGTCCCCAAGGTGTCCCCAAAGTGTCCCCGAGGTGTCCCTGAGGTGTCCCCGAGGTGTCCCCAAATCCCCTCAATGTCCCCAATATCCCCAAACTACCTCAACACCCCTGATGTCCTCAAATCCCCCCAACATCCCAAACATCCCCAAATTCCCCAACGTCCCCAAATCCCCTTAACGTCCCCAAAGTCCCCAAATCCCTTCAATGTCCCCAAACCCCCTCGATGTCCCCAACACCCCCAAATCCCCCGTTGTCCCCGTGGCCACCTCGTGTCCCCAGCGGTCCCTCCAGCGCAGCCAGCGGCGCCGGTCGCGGCTGTAGCGCAGCCGGTACTGCCGGGCGAACTCGCGGCCGTGTCCCCCCGCGTGGCGTCCCTGCGTCCCCACCAGCGTCACCACGTGCAGCCGGCCCAGGTCCACCTCCAGGAACTCCTGCTCGGCCGGGAACACCGGCCCCGCCGGGCACCAGGCGCCGTCGCCGTCGCTGCGGCCCAGCCTGGGGACGTTTGGGGACATTTGGGGACGTCTGGGGACGTTTGGGGACGTTTGGAGACATTTGGGATGTGAGAAAAGTCACAGAATTTGGGGACATTTTGAGGTTTGGGGACACCCAGGGGTCATTTGGGGACACCCAGGGGATGTTTGGGGACATTTGGGGACATTTGGGACACTCAGGGATGGGAGGACATCCAGGAGAGTTGGCGACATTTGGAGTTTGGGGTTTATACTGGTTTATACTAGTTTCTATCAGCCCATACTGTTCCATACTGGTTTCTATCAGCCCATACTGGTCCATACTGGTTTATACTGGTCCGTACTGGTCCATACTGGTTTAAACTGGTTTATGCTGGTTCTTACTGGTGCGTACCGGCCGTGGCGGGCGGCGGTGGAGTCGGACCAGGCGCTGGAGGCCGAGAGGCGGAAGTCGGGGATGGTCCCGTCCTGCATGCCCAGAGCGAAGCGGCAGCGGCCTGGGGACATCGGGGGGGACATTGGGGACATCCAGGGGTCATTGAGGACATTTGGGGACATTGGGGACATCGGGGGGGACAGCAGGGGACATTGGGGACACTGGGGACATTGGGGACATCCAGGGGTCATTGAGGACATTTGGGGACATTGGGGACATTGGGGGACATTGGGGACATTGAGGACATTGGGGACAGCCAGGGGACAGTGGTGTCATCAAGGGGGATTTGGGACATTGGGGGGACAGCAGGGACAGGGGGGACATCGAGGGGATTTGGGGCAATTGGGAGATTTGGGGACATTGGGGACACTGGGGACATTGAGGTGGACACTGGGGACATCCAGGGGTCATTGAGGACATTTGGGGACACTTGGGGACATTGGGGACACTGGGGCCAGCGGTGGCCGAGGGGTCACTCACCCAGGTCCAGCGCTGTCCCCGCCGGCCCCCGCGGGGTCCCCTCGGCCACCCCGGCCAGCAGCAGGAGGGGGAGGGGCAGCGGCAGCGCCGCCATGGCCCCGCCCCCAGCCCGGGGACTGGGAGCACTGGGAGGGAACTGGGAATGAGCTGGGAGGGACTGGGATGGACTGGGAGTGAACTGGGAGGGACTGGGAGTGAACTGGGAGGGACTGGGATGGACTGGGATGGACTGGGAGGGAGTGGGAGGAACTGGGAGGGACTGCGAGGGAACTGGGAGGGACTGGGAGGGAACTGGGATGGACTGGGAGGAACTGGGAGGAACTGGGAATGAACTGGGATGGACTGGGAGGGGACTGGGAGGGAACTGGGAATGAACTGGGAGTGAACTGGGATGGACTGGGAGTGAACTGGGAGGGAACTGGGAGGGACTGGGAGGGACTGGGAGGGACTGGGATGGACTGGGAAGAACTGGGAGGAACTCGGAATGAACTGGGATGGACTGGGATGGACTGGGATGGACTGGGAGGGACTAGGAGGGACTGGGAGGGACTGGGAGGAACTGGGAGGGACTGGGAGGAACTGGGAGCACTGGGAGCCCCCCAGCCCAGCAGCTGCTCCCAAAATCCTTTGCTGGAATTTCCCCCCTCCCCCCTCCCCCCCACAACAGCTGCAGAGGGGGCGTGACCTCGGCTTGACCCCACCCCGTAATTTGCATAAAGATGAATATTCACCAGCCCCATTTAAAACCACCCGGGGCGGACAAAATGGGCCCCAAGTGTCCCCAAAATCCATCCGAAATTCCCCCAAAAAAATCCCCAAAATTTCCCCCGAGCCCCCCAAATCCCCCCCACAAAATTCTCAAAATTCCCCCAGACCCCCCAAAATCCCAAAAATCCCCAACATTCCCCCATATTCCCCCCAAATCCCCCAAACTCCCCCCGATTTCCAGAAGTTCCCCCCAAATTTCCCCTAAATTCCCCCCCAGTTCCCCCGAAATCCCCCGAAAAATCCCAAATTTCGCCTAAATCCCCCAAATTCCCTCCAAAATTCTCCCAAATTCCCCCCAAACACGCCAAAATCCCCAAATTTCTCCTAAATCCCTCCAAATTCCCCCCAACACCCCCAAAATTACCAAATTTGCCCCCCAAATCCCCAAATTTTCCCCAAATTCCCAAAGCCCCAGTGGCCGGTGCCCACCGCTCTCCTCGGCTCCTTCTGGTCGCTCCCAAATCCCCCCCGGATCCTCCCCAAATCCCCCAAAATTCCCGGGACCTCCCCCCGGGGGGGCTCCAGGGGGGCTTCCGGACTCCAACATTCCCCAAAAAAATCCCAAAACAAGAAGTGGGGAAATTCCCACAATTCCGATTTTTTTTGGAGGGGTAAAACCCCCAAAATTCCGTTTATTTGGGAGCTTTTTATTCCCCAATTTCCCCGAATTCCCTTTTTTTTTTTTTTCATCCTTTTATCCAAAAAATTCCCGTTTTGGGGAATTGTTATTCTCAAAATTCCCATTTCCCCACCCCCAAAATTTCCATTTGCCCTGCTTCATCCGCTCCCCCGCCGCAAATTCCCATTTCCCCCAAAAAATTCCCATTTTTCCTCAATTCCTCCCAAAATTCTCATTTTCCCCCTTTTATTCCCATTCCCCGCTATTCTCCCCATTCCCTCCCCCAATTCCAATTTTCCTCTGTTTCTCCCCAAAATTCCCATTTTTCCCCAAAAAATTTCTGTTTTCCCCATTTCCCCCAAAATTCCTATTTTCCCCCCAGAATTCCCATTTTTTCTCCAAAATTCCTCTTTTTCTCCAAAATTGCCGTGCTTTCCCGTTTCCCCCACAAAATGCCTTTTTTCCCCATTTTTATCCCAAAATTCCCATTTTCCCCAAAAAATTCCTGTTCTTCCCATTTTCCCCAAAAAATTCCCATTTTCCCATTTTCATCCCAAAATTCCCATTTTTTTTCCATTTTTATCCCAAAATTCCCATTTTCCCCCCAAAATTCCCATTTTTATCCCCAAATTCCCGTTTTCCCCCTTTTATTCCCATTTTCCCCCCTCCGCCTCCAGCCCCGGCCGGGTCACGTGACCTCGCAGCTGCCGCCCCTCCCCCCCCGGGGCCGCTCCCGGGAACAGCTGGGAAAGGGGGGAGGGGAAATTCCGGTGTTTGTTAATTAGTAACTAATTAATATGCATAGCTGCTTAATTAGCCATCGCTGTCAGTAGTTATCAATCGTTATTAGCCATTATTGCCCAATTAATTATCATTATCTTGTAATTATTAGTGATTATTAGCCATTATTAGTGGTTATTAGCCATTATTGCCCAATTATTAATCATTATTTTGTCATTATTAGTCATTATTAGTTATCATTAGTCATTATTTCCTAATTATTATTTATTATTTCCTAATTATTAGTGATTATTAGTTATTATTAGCCATTATTTCCCAATTATTATTCATTATTCATCGTTATTAGCCATTATTTCTGAGTTATTAATAATTATTTCCAAATTATTAATCATTATTCATCATTATTGAGCCTTAATAGTCATCATTAGTCATTATTCATCTTTAATGGTAATTACTAGTCATTATTTCTCAATTATTAATAATTATATACTAATTAATAGTGATTATTAGTAATTCTTAGTCAGTATTTCCCAATTATTAGACATTATTTCCTAAGTATTAGCAATAATTAGTAATTATTTCTCAATATTTTTAATTATCTCCTAATTATCAGTCATTAGTCATCATTATTTTCTAATTGTAATTATTTTTAAATTAGTAATAATTATTCCTGATTCTTAATAATTATTTCCTGTAATTAATCATTATTCATCACAAATGATTATTCCTTCCTAATTAATAATCGTTATTTCCTATTATTATCCGTTATTAGCCCCAACAACTAGCAATCATTATTCATAATTACCCATTAATTAGCAATTATTACCACAATTTCCCATTAATTACCAATTAGCCATCACTCCGAACAAACCGCGCCTTCTCATTAGCATACCCCCACCCCTCATTGCACATACACGTCAATCATCCTCGTAACCCCGCCCACATGTCAATCATCCGCATAACCCCGCCCCTTCCCGCCCACACGTCAATCATCCTCATAACCCTGCCTCTTCCGCACACACGTCAATCATCCTCGTAACCCCGCCCCTTCTTGCCGCAACCCCTGCCGCCCAAACCCCGCCTCCCTCTCCTTTTCACCAATCAGCGCTGTCGCTGGGGGAGAGCAGCCAATCAGCGCTGTGTGCGCGCGGGGTGGGGGCGTGGCCCGGCTGCCGTGACGGGGAGGCGGCGGCGCCATTTTAGAGGCGAGCGGGGCGGGGGCGGCTGGGGCGGCCCGGGGGGCTCTGGGGGTCTGTGGCGGTCTGTGGGGGTCTGTGGCGGTCTGTGGGGGTCTGTGGGGGCTCTGTGGGGGCGGGTGGGGGCGGGTGGGGTCCCGGGCGGGCCGGGGCTGCTCGGGACGGTTCGGGGGGGCCTGGGGGCGTTTAAAGGGGTTTGGGGGGGGCTGGAATGGGGGGGGGGCTGGGGGGGGCGAGGCCTGACTGGGATCGATGGGGGATTTATAGGGGATTTATTGGGGATTTATAGGGGATCTATAGGGGATTTATGGGGGGTCTATAGGGGATTTATGCGGGATTTATAGGGGATTTATTGGGGATTTATGGGGGGTCTATAGGGGGTTTGTAGGGGATCGATGGGGGATTTATTTGGGATTTATAGGGAATCTATAGGGGATTTATTTGGGATCGATGGGGGATTTATGGGGGATCGATGGGGCATTTATGGGGGGGGTCTATAGGGGATTTATGAGGAATTTATAGGGGATTTATGGGGGGGTCTATAAGGGATTTTTGGGGGGTCTATAGGGGATTTATGGGGGGATCAATAAGAGGTTTATGGGGGGGTCTATAGGGGATTTATGAGGAATTTATAGGAGATTTATGGGGGGTCTATAAGGGATTTTTGGGGGGTCTATAGGGTATTTATAGGGGATTTATAGGGGGATCAATAAGGGGTTTATGGGGGGTCTATAGGGGATATTTGGGGGATCTATAGGGGAGGGGATCTGGGGAATATCCGGAGTGGTTTCTGGGGATATCCGAAACCTATGGCGGCTATAGGGGATTTGGGGAGGGTTCGAGGGGTCTGCAGGGGATTTTTGGGGGGGTTTGGGTCCTATATGGGACCTATGGAGTCTATAGGGGATTTTTGGGGGGATTTGGGCCCTATATGGGTCCTATGGGGGATTTTTGGGGGGATTTGGGCCCTATATGGGACCTCTGGGGTCTATAGGGGATTTTTGGGGGGATTTGGGCCCTATATGGGACCTATGGGGAGGATTTGAGGGTCTGTAGGGGATGTTTGGAGTCTATAGGGGATTTTTGGGGGGGGTTGGCCCTATATGGGACCTATGGGGGGCATTTTTGGGGTCTATAGGGGATGTTGGGGGGGATTTGGCCCTCTATGGGACCTATGGAGTCTATAGGGGATTTTTGGGGGGGTTTGTCCCTATATGGGGCCTGTGGGGTCTATGGGGGATTTTTGGGGGGATTTGGGCCCTATATGGGACCTGTGGGGAGGATTTGAGGGTCTGTAGGGGATGTTTGGAGTCTATAGGGGATTTTTGGGGGGATTTGGCCCTATATGGGACCTGTGGGGTCTATGGGGGATTTGGGGATGGATTTTGGGGTCTCTGGGGGGTCTATAGGGGACATTTGGGGTCTGTAGGTGCCGCCCAGCCCTGCCTGGGGCTCCTTTGGGGGGATCCATGGGGGATTCCCTGGGGGATCTATAGGGGATCCATGGGGGATTCCCAGGGGGATCTATGGGGGATTCCCTGGGGGATCTATGGGGGATTCCCTGAGGGATCTATGGGGGATTCCATGGGGGATCTATGGGGGATTCCCAGGGGGATCTATGGGGGATTCCCTGGGGGATCTATAGGGGATCTATGGGGAATTCCCAGGGGGATCTATAGGGGATCCATGGGAGATTCCCAGGGGGATCTATTGGGAATTCCCAGGGGGATCTATAGGGGATTCTATGGAGGATCCATGGGGGATTCCTTGGGGGATTTATGGGGGATCCATAGGGGATTCCCTGGGAGGATACATAGGGGATTTCCGGGGGATCCATGGAGGATCCATAGGGGATTTATGGGCGATCCATAGGGGATTTAGAGGGGATCCATTGGGGATTTATGGAGGATCTGTAGGGGATCCATGGGGGATTCCCTGGGGGATCCATAGGGGATTTATGGAGGATCTATAGGGGATCCATGGGGGATTCCCTGGGGGATCTATAGGGGATTTACAGGGGATCCATAGGGGATTTATGGGGGATCCATGGGGGATCCATAGGGGATTTATGGGCAATCCATAGGGGATTTAGAGGGGATCCATTGGGGATTCCCTGGGGGATCTATAGGGGATTTTTGGAGGATCCATAGGGGATTTTTGGAGGATCCACAGGGGATTTTTGGAGGATCCATGGGGGATTCTATGGAGGATCCATGGGGGATCCACACTTGACCTATGGGGAACCTATAGGGGATCTGTAAGTGATCCAGAGGGGATCCATAGGGGATCCATAGGCGCCGCCCAGGCCCCGCCGGGGGGCGCTGTCCCGTGCGCCGCCCCCGGGGGCCGGGGCCAGAGCAAGGCCGGGCCCAACCTACGGCCGGGGCCGTATGGATCCTATAGGGGACCCCGCCCTGGGGCTGCCCCGGGATCCGGCACGGCCCCGGCACACGCCGGCCCCGACACACCGTCCCGGGATCCTATGGATCCTATAGGGGATCCGGCACAGCCCTGACACACCCTCCTGGGATCCTATGGATCCTATAGGGGATCCTATGGATCTTATAGGGGATCCTGTAAGGCATCCCAAATCCCCCTATGGAAAATCCCAAATCCCCCCATGGAAAATCCCAAATTCCCTATGGAAAATCCCCCTATGGAAAATCCCAAATCCCCCTATGGAAAATCCCAAATCCCCCCATGGAAAATCCCAAATTCCCTATGGAAAATGCCAAATTCCCCCATGGAAAATCCCCCTATGGAAAATCCCAAATCCCCCCATGGAAAATCCCAAATTCCCTATGGAAAATCCCAAATTCCCTATGGAAAATCCCAAATTCCCTATGGAAAATCCCCTATGGAAAATCCGCCATGGAGGAGCCGGGTCCCTCCGGACGAAGCCCCGGAGCAGAGCCCAGGTGAGGGAAAAACCAGGAAATTGGGGGAAAAATGGGGATTTTTGGAGAAAAAAAAGGGAATTTTGGGGGGGAAATGCAGAAATTTCGGAAAAACCTGAAATTATGGGGGGAAAATTGGGGAATTTGGGGGGAAAAATGGAAATTTGAAGAGAAAATGGAAATTTTGGGAATCCTGGAATTTGAGGGGCAAATGGAAATTTTGGGAATAAAATGCATGAATTTGGGGGGGAAAAATCGGGATTTTTGGGGGGGAAATGGAAATTTGGGCAAAAATCTGGGTATTCTGAGGGGAAAAAATGGAATTTGGGGGGAAAAACTTGGAATTTCGGGGGAAAAAAATCCCGGAATTTTGGGAAAAACTTGGAATTTGGGGAATGAAATTTCAGGGAGTTTTTTGGGGATATTTTGGGAATTTTTGGGGATATTTTGGGTATATTTTTGGAGATATTTTGGGAAGTTTTGGGGATAGTTTGGGAATATTTTTGGGGATATTTTGGGAATTTTTGGGGATATTTTTTGGAGATATTTTGGGAATTTTTGGGGATATTTTGGGAATATTTTTGGAGATATTTTGGGAATTTTTGGGGATAGTTTGGGAGTATTTTTGGGGATATTTTGGGAATTTTTGGGGATATTTTGGGAACGTTTCAGGTCCCTCCCCCAAAGGCGTGGGCGCCTCCCGTGGTCGCCCCACGTAAGAGCCGGAGGCAGAAAATTGGGGCAAAATTCCCAAAATTTGGGCAATTCCCGAAATTCCCACGGGAACGACCCCGGGAACGGAGCCCGACAGAGAGTGGGGGGAAAAGGGGAAATTCGGGGAGGAATTTGGGAATTTCGGGATGGAATTTGGGAATTTTGGGATGGAATTTGGGAATTTTGGGGTCTCTCTCTCCTCCCCCTGCAGGTCGAGGCCGCTGAGGGACAAAATCCGGAGCAAAAACGGAATTTTGGGGCTTTTTTGGAGTTTTTTGGGAATTCTGGAGACTCTTTTGGGGAGTATTTGTGATTTTTTTGGGACTTTTTTTTTAGTGATTTAATTTTTTTAAAAATTTTTTGTTGTTGTTGTTTTTTGGAGCTTTTAAAGGATTTTTTATTCTTTTTGGAGCCTTTTTTTATATTTTTTTTGCTTTTTCAAGGTTTCTTTCATCCTTTGGGGACGATTTCCCATCTTTAAATACAAATTCCTCACTCATGTGCATTTCTTTCCTTCCAATAAATATGAATCAAGATTTGGCATTTAAATTTATTTAAATGAATTCTTCCTTTCCTCCCCAAATACTCCCAATTTCCCCCCCGCCAAAATATTCCCTTTTTTTCCCCATAAAATTCCCGATTTCTCTCCCAAAAAATCCCAATTCTTGCCTGACAAAAACCACATTTTCCCCAAAAAAATTCCCAATTTTACCCCCCAAAATTCCCGGGGTTTTCCCAAAAAATTCCCATCTTTTCTCCCCAAAATTTCCCTCTTCCCCCCACCCCGGAATTCCTTCTTTCCCCCTCCCCCAAATTCCAGGTTCTTTCCCCAGAAAAATTCCCGATTTCCCCCCATTTTTTTCCCCACAACCTCACTGTTTTCTCCCCCAAAAAATTCGGGTTTTTTCCCCCAAAAAAATATATATTTTCCCCCCAAAATTCCCATTTTTTCCCCAAAACCTCCCAATTACCCCCCAAAAATTCCCCTTTTTCTCCCTATAAAATTCCTGATTTCCCCCAAAAATTCCCGATTTTTAACCCCAAAACCTCACCATTTTCTCCCCAAAAAATTCAGTATTTTCTCCATAAAAACTCACTTCCCCAAAAATTCCCGTTTCCCCCGAAAAAATTCCCATTTTCCCCACGAAACCTCCCAATTATCCCCCGCAAAAATTCCCCTTTTTCTCCTCATAAAATCCCCGATTCCTCCCAAAAAATTCCCGCCTTTTCCCCCGAAAAATTCCCGGTTTTTCCCCCGAAAAATTCCCGGTTTTCCCCGTCTTTTCCCACTTTTTTTTTTTTCCCGGGAATGACGCGACCCCCGTGACTCAAAGCGCGGGAATTCCCCCGCGGGGCGTGGCCTCCGCACAAGCCACGCCCCCTCCCCGTCTCCGCCAATCACACCGCGCCGTGGGCGTGGCCGCCGCCCGCCCTTATAACCCGGGGGCCGCGGGTTCGAGTCCCGGCGAGTCCCTCGCGATGTCCGTGGTGGTGGCGGCGGTCGCGGCCACCGCGCGGTGCCCGGGCCGGGCCTGGGGACACGCCGAGGGTGTCCCCGGAGCGGCGGCACCGTCCCCACCTCGGCACTTCACCTTCGAACCGCTGCCGCCGCCCCCCGGCCCCTCCCGGCCTCGGCGGCGCCACCGCCGCGTTCTTTATCCGCCCGCTGTGAGTATGGCTCGCATGGTTTTGGGGGGTTTCAACCGGGGTTTGGAGGTTTTGGGGTGGTTTGGGTCATCCTGTAGATATCAGGAGTCGCTTCCAGCCACGCCTAAACCCCCCTGAACTCGCCCAAAACTTCGGAACTTTGCCCCACACTTCCTCCAAATAAGCCTCAAACTTCGAAAATTTCCCCCAAACTCGCCCTAAGCTTCGAAAATTCGCCCTAAACTTTGCCCAGGCTCGCTCCGATCCCCCTGAAAATGGCCCTGAACCCCCTCAAATCTGCCCTCACCTTCTCCAAATTCGTCCTAAAACCCCCAAATTCCCCCTAACCCCCCCAAACGCACCCTAAACCCCCCCAAACTCGCCCTAAACTCCTCCAAACTCGCCCTAAACTTCCCCAAATTCGCCCTAACCCCCCCAAACTCGCCCTAAACTCCTCCAAATTCATCCTGAACTGCCCCAAACTCACCTTAAACTTCCCCAAACTCGCCCTAAACTTCCCAAAATTTGCCCTAAACTCCTCCAAATTCGCCCTAAACTTCCCCAAATTTCCCCTTAAACCCCCCCCAAACTCGTCCTAAATTCCAAATTCCTCCTGAACTGCCCCAAACTCGCCTTAAACTTCCCCAAACTCGCCCTAAAGTTGCCCAAATTCCCCCTAAGCCCCCCAAACTCGCCCTAACGCCCCTCAAATCCCCCCAAGCTCCCCCTCCCCAAGCCCCCTACACCCCCCAAATCCCGCACAGGTCCCCCCGAACCGCTCCCAAATCCCAAATTCCCGGAATTCCCCCAGGGTGGGGGAGGCTGAGTCACTTCCACTCCTCCGCTCTGACGCAGCCCAGCCTGGCGCCCTCGGGGCAGGATTTGGGCCCCTCCCCGCCCACTTCTCTGCTCCAAAAAGAGGGAAATTTATCCCCAAATGGGATTTATTTACTCCAAAATGGGAATTATTTACCCCAGGGGAGTTAATTCCCCCAAAGCCATTAGTGAAGCTAATCAGGGTCCGCCCGGGTCACCCCTTGGAAGGGTTCCCCAGCCTGACTAGGGGAATATTTAGCCCAAAAAAGGTTTTTTTTCACCCAAAAATCCCCTGATTAGGATTTATTTGCCCCAAAACAGGTTATTTTATCCCAGAGTGGGAGATATTTACCCCAAAATTGGAATTATTTACCCCAGGGGAGGGTTAACTCCCCTAACCCCTTTTTGAAGCTAAGCAGGGTCCGCCCGGGTCACCCCTTGGATGGGTTCCCCAACCCGCCCTTCCCCACCTCTAATCCCACCCCGGCGCCCTTTTCCCACCGGGAATTTTCCCCGGAATTCTCCCCTCCGGGTGATCCCCGAATTTTGGGATTAATTTTATTCCCCCCCGCCCCTCCCAGGTTCGCCGCCCCCTCCCCTCGGAAGAGCCCAGCGCCGCCAAGCGCCTCCTGCTGCTGCTCCTGGCCGTGGTGAGCGCCCAAATCTACAACGCGCCCGGCGACGCCGACGCCGCTTCGGGGGCGCCGCTGGGGGCCGGGACGGGCCCGGGGACCCCCCCGGGGACCCCCCCGGTGCCCGAGGGACCCCAAATCCCCCCCGGGAACGGCACCGGGGCGGCGCCGGGCGGCTCCTGCCCCGCCCGGCCGCCTCTGCCGCCCCCTGGTGGCGCCGCGGGGAGCTGAGGCACCCCCAGAAACCCTGTGGGGGCGGCGCCCGAAAGAGCCACGCCCCCCGGGCTAATTAACGAGGTCGGTAATTAAGGACGAAAAGATGGAAGAATGCAGCTGGACAATCCCAGGAGTGCCACGCCCCTCTGGGCTAATTAACGAGGTCGGTAATTAAGGAGCAAGAGATGGAAGAAGGCAGTTGGACAATCCCAGAAGTGCCACGCCCCCCCGGGCTAATTAACGAGGTCGGTAATTAAGGACCAAGAGATGGAAGAATGCAGTTGGACAATCCCAGGAGTGCCACACCCCCCCCGGGCTAATTAACGAGGTCGGTAATTAAGGAGCAAGAGATGGAAGAAGGCAGGAGGCTGAACAATCCCAGGAGTGCCACGCCCCCCGGGCTAATTAACGAGGTCGTTAATTAAGGACGAAAAGATGGAAGAATGCAGCTGGACAATCCCAGGAGTGCCACACCCCCCTGGACTAATTAACGAGGTCGTTAATTAAGGACGAAAAGATGGAAGAATGCAGCTGGACAATCCCAGGAGTGCCACACCCCCCTGGACTAATTAACGAGGTCCTTAATTAAGGACGAAGAGATGGAAGTCCCAGGAGTGCCACACCCCCATGGGCTAATTAACGAGGTCGTTAATTAAGGTTGAAGAGCTGTGGGTTGGATAATCCCAGTTTGGAACTGGGCGCACTGGGAAGGGGCGGAGCCATAGATTGAGATGGATTTTCCCATCCCTTAATTAATTAGCTGGTTCGTTAACCTCTAATTAATGACCAGCTCCTTAATTAGCTGCCATTAATTAAGGTGGGAACAAAGCCAATGTTTGGATTTTGAGGTTCCTCCATCCCAGTTTGGAACTGGGAGCACTGGAAAGGGGCGTGGTCAGGACGGCCTCACTAACGAGATTTTAATTAACGAGGTCACCTCTACCTCAGCTTCAGCGCCTGTGAGTGCTGACTTGATAATTAATTATTTATTATAATTATTTATTTGTTATTTATTTGTTTTTATTTATTTGTTCTTATTTATTATTTATTTATTTATTATTTATTAATCCCCTCTGGGTGATTGATTGTGACTCAATCTGGGGGGGATTTTTAATATTTTGATTGATTAAACTCATCAAGTGAATTAATTGACAGGTGTTGTGTCTTAAATGGAATTTCCTGTGCTCAGTCAGAATGGGGGGAAACAGTGGAAAAATCCAAATTCTTGGGGCATTTTATCCCAAATTTTTATGGAAAATAATGAAAAAACTCCAATTTTTGGCATTTTCAGCCCAAAGTCGGATTTTTATTGACCCGACACCGAAAATACAAAGTCACAAAAGTAACAAAAACCAAAAAAATTCAAATTTCCATTAAAAAAACAAAAAAAAAAGTTAAAAAAGATTGGGAAAAACCCCAAGAAATCGAAAAGAAAATAAAATCTTTCCTCTCAAACCCACATTTGGTGCCACTCATGACTCAAATTTGGGAATTTTTTTCCCAAATTTGCTTTTTATCCTCTAATTTTGAGTTTTTTTCCTCAGACTTCGTCATTTTTTCCCAAATTTTTAAGCATTTTCCTAAAATTTTAATTTCCCCCCAATTTTTGAGTTTATTTTCTGGAATTTTGAGTTTTCCCAAATTATTGTTGTATTTTTTTCCCAATTTTTTCCTGTTTTTCTCGATTTTTTATGTTTTTCCCATGTTTTTGTTTTTTTCCAAAGTTCTGTTGTTTTTTTCTGAATACTTCGTGGTTTTTTTTTTTTCAATTTTTGGGGTTTTTTTTCCCCCCCAAATTTAGGAATGGGAGGTTGGGAAGAGCTCCCAGAGTTGGGTTGGCCAATCCCAGCTGGGCACTGGGAGGACTGGGAATGATGGGAACTCCCCCTGCCATCATTAATTAGCCAATTAATCATCCCCTAATTAATTCGAGGTCGTTCATTTGCCGTGAAAATTCAAAGGCACCAACCCAACGTTGGGTGTTGGGTTGGCCAAGCCCCGTTGGGCGCCGGCAGCGCCGGGAACCGACTGGAGCCCTGCAGTGATGGGAATTCCCCATTCCCACATGGAATTAATCAATTAAATCGCCTCCAATTAATTAGGGATCGTTAATTGGGCACCAAATTGGAACAGGAACAAAGGGAGACCAAACCCAACGTTGGGTCTTGGGTTGGCTAAGCCCCGTTGGGCGCCGGCAGCGCCGGGAACCAAGCGGAGCCGTGCAGTGATGGGAATTCCCCATTCCCACATGGAATTAATCAATTAAATCACCTCCAATTAATTAGGGATCGTTAATTGGGCACCAAATTGGAACGGGAACAAACAGAAAAACCCAACGTTGTGTCTCGGGTTGGCCAAGCCCCGTTGGGCACCGGCAGCGCCGGGAACCGAGCGGAACCGCGCCGACGCCCCGCCTCGCCCTTAATTACCCAACGGGCCCCGGCCCTCATTAACCACGGCGCTAATTACCCACCGGGAAGCCCGGGAACGCCCGGCCCGGCAGCGCCAGCGCCCAGGGCAGCTCCAGCGCCGCCGGCACGGCCGAGGAGCCCGGGAAGGCCGGGAAGGGCAGAGCGGGCGCGGCCGGCAGCGCGGAGGAGGAGGAGGAGGAGGAGGAGGAGGAGGAGGAGGAGGCGGCGGCGGCGGCGGCCTTGCCGTGGGTGCGCCGGTGCCGGTTGAGGTGCGAGCTGCGGCTGAAGCTCTTGCCGCACTCGCGGCACGCGTAGGGCTTCTCGCCGGTGTGGACGCGGCGGTGGATGGTGAGCTCGGAGCGCTGGATGAAGCTCTTGCCGCACTCGGCGCACTGGAAGGGTTTCTCGCCCAGGTGCGTGCGCTGGTGCGTCAGGAGGTTGGAGGAGACGCTGAAGCGCTTGCCGCACTCGCGGCACGCGTACGGCTTCTCGCCCGTGTGCATGCGGCGGTGGATGGTGAGGTCGGATTTCTGGATGAAGCCCTTGGCGCAATCCTGGCACTTGTAGGGCTTCTCGCCGGTGTGGATGCGCCGGTGCTTCACCAGCGCCGAGCGCTGCCCGAAGCTCTTGCCGCACTCCGGGCACGCGTGCGGCTTCTCGGCCGCCGCCTCCTCCGGCCGCCGCCCGCAATCCTGGCACAGCCCGCGGCTCTTCCCGCCATCCTGGCATTTCGGCGACGCCGAGCCTCCGGCGCCGTGAGAGCGCTGGTGCTTGAGCAGCGCCGCGCCCTGCCCGAAGCAGCGCCCGCACTGCCCGCACTGGAAGAGCCGCCCGTGCCGGTGCGCCGCCAGGAACCCGGCCAGGTGCTCGGGGCAGCGGTAGGACGCGCGCTCGGCCGCGTGGATCTTGCGGTGCCGCTCCAGGTGGGAGCTGACGCTGAAGCTCTTGCCGCACTCGCCGCAGGCGTACGGCCGCTCGCCGGTGTGGACGCGCCGGTGCCGCTCCAGGTCGGAGCGCTGGATGAAGCCCTTGCCGCAGTCGCCGCAGCGGTGCGGCCGCTCGCCGGTGTGGATGCGCCGGTGCTGCGTCAGGTTGGAGCCGCGGCTGAAGCTCTTGCCGCAGTCGCCGCAGCGGTGCGGCCGCTCGCCCGCGTGCGTCTTGCGGTGCTTCGCCAACGCCGAGCGCTGCCCGAAGCTCTTCCCGCAGTCCGGGCAGCGGTGCGGCGCCGATTCCGCCGGCGCCGTCTTGGCGCGGGGCCGCTCGGGCGGGCCCGGCCCGCCGGCGTGCGTGCGGCGGTGCCGGTCCAGGTGGGAGCTGACGCTGAAGCGCTTGCCGCACTCGCCGCAGGCGTACGGCCGCTCGCCGGTGTGGACGCGCCGGTGCCGCTCCAGGTCGGAGCGCTGGATGAAGCCTTTGCCGCAGTCGCCGCAGCGGTGCGGCCGCTCGCCGGTGTGGATGCGCCGGTGCTGCGCCAGGTTGGAGCCGCGGCTGAAGCCCTTGCCGCAGTCGCCGCAGCGGTGCGGCTTCTCCGGCGCCGCGCCGCCGCGCTCCGGCGGGCGTCGGCGGCGCCGGCCGCAGTCGGAGCAGCGCCGGGGCTGGGCCGCGCTCTTGCCGCACTCGGAGCCGCCGCCGGTGCCTGTTCGGCTCTTCCCGGCACACGGAGCGTCGGGATCGGTCGGTGCCGGAGGCGGCGGCGGCTCCCGGGCGGCCGCAGCGGTGGGATCGTCCTCGGAGCCGCTACCGGCGCCTGTACGGGGGCGGGAGAACCGGAATTACGCCCAAACCCTTTCAGGATTCCATGGGTGGGGTCGGCGTTGGGCCATGGACCCCGGCCACGGATCCGCCGACCCAAAAATTCCGAAAAAAAATCCAAAATTTTCCATGGAATCCCACGGGTTGGGTTGGCCTTGGCCCGGTTGACAGACAAACCTTCTTCTCCACCCAAAACCTCCCAAAATTCCCAAAAAACCTACAAGATCTTCCAAAAATTCCATTTTGGACACCCCCAACCCCGTTTCTTTGGGAATTTTTAGGGAAAAACCTCAAAACTCACCCCCATCTTTGCCCATTCCGAAAAAACCCACAAGATCTTCCAAAAATTCCATTTTGCGCAACCTCAACCCTGTTTCTTTGGGAATTTTTTGGGAAAAACCTCAAAACTCACCCCCATCTTTGCCCATTCCCAAAAAACCCCACAAGATCTTCCAAAAATTCCATTTTGGACACACCCAACCCCGTTTTTTCGGGAATTTTTAGGGAAAAGCCCCCAACCTCACCCCCATCTCTGGCCGGTCTGCGGCGGTTCCGGCGTTTTCCGGCCTGGCCCTGCTCCCGCACCAATTCCCGCAGGATTTTCTCCACGCGGCTCCTCCCGGCCGTCTGCAGGATCCGTCCCAGCTGCCGGCGCAGCTCCGGCTCCGCCGCCGCCCCGTCGCCCGCGAGCTCCGGCGGCGCCGGGCAGGGCTGGGGCACGTCCCCCTCCGCTTCGGCCGCTGGAGAGGGGAAAAAACGGGAAAAAACGCCGGGATTTGGGGAATTCCCCGAAATCTGAGAGGATCTGGGCAGGGTTTACAGGGGGATTCCGGAAAATCCCCAAAGATTTTGGAGGAATTACTGAAATCCCCAAAGATTTTGGAGGAATTCCTGAAGATCCCTAAGATTTTGGAGGAATTCCTGAAAATCCCCAAAAATTTTGGAGGAATTCCTGAAGATCCCAAAGATTTTGGAGGAATTCCTGAAACTCCCAAAGATTTTGGAGGAATTCCTCAAATTCCCAAAGATTTTGGAGGAATTCCTGAAGATCCCAAAAGTTTTGGAGGAATTCCTGAAATGCCCAAAGATTTTGGAGGAATTCCTGAAAATTCCCGGAGATTTTGTCCAATTTTAAGGACAATCCCTGAAAATTCCAAAGATTTTGTGGGGAGGGGGATGCCTGAAAATTACAAGTATTTTGGTGGGATTTTAAGGGAAATTCCCGAAAATCCCGGAAGTTTTCAAGGGAAATTCCCGAAAATCCCTGGACTCACCGGCGCCCAGGCCGCGTCTCCGGTGCGATTCGGCGAAGGCGGTGATCCGCGGCCAGCTGATGGCGATCTCCTCGGCTGCCGGGGCAAAAAACGGGAATTCGGGGAATTCAGGGAATTTCCAGAGGTCATTTTCCCAGCCCGGCTCCGTTTCGGGGCGAAATCCGCAAATTTCGGGCAAATTTTGGTGATTTTTAAGAGAAAAAAACGTTCCAGGGAAACTGAGGCAGCCAAATCCCAGCTGGAATTTTGGGGGCTCAAAGATTCCGAATTTTTTTGGGGTATTGCCACTGGGAATTCCCCAAAAAAAAATCCAAAATGTTGTCAAATTTATGCCTTGGGCAATGCTCAACATTTTTCCCAAAATTCCCTCAAATTCTCCCCTTGGGGCTCCCAAAAAATTCCCAAATTTGTGCCTTAAGGAATTCACAAAATTCCTACCCCAAAACCTATTAAAAATATTTTCAAATATGAAAACTATTTAAAATATTAATAATAAAATTAAAATATAAAACTATCAAAATGAAAATGATTAACATTAAAATGAGCATTAAAAATATTAATAATAAAGATTAAAATATTAAATTTCAAAATATTAAAATAAATATTTAAAAAGTTAAAATATTTCCCAAAAAAAATCCCAAAATTTCTCCCCCAAAAAAATCTCAAAATTCCCCCCAAAAAATCCCAAAATTTCCTCCCCGAAATTCTCCACTAAGAATTCCCCAAAAATTCCCAAAATTCCTGGATTTCGGGGTGCTCTTACCCAAGGAAATGACGTTCTCGTAGTTCTCCTGCATCTCCCCCAGAGTCCCAAATCCAAATTCTGAAAAATCCCAAAAATCCCCTTCAGGATCCCAAAATCCCAAATTCTGTGGCTTTTTCGGGGGCTGCTTCCCCATTTCTGGGGGGAATTTTGGGGTTATTTAGGGGAAATCTGGGAGAATTTTAGGATTATTTGGGGGAAATTTGGGGTGGATTTGGGAGAATTTTGGGGGTTATTTTGAGATCACTTTGGGGGCATTTTAGGGGAAATTTTGGGGTACTTTTCTGAAAATTTTGGGGTAATTTTGGGATTATTTGGGGGCATTTTAGGGAGGTTGTGTGGGGAATTTGGGGGTAATTTTAGGATGATTTGAGGAGGGATTTTGGGATCATTTCAGGACAATCTGGGGTGGGTTTTGGGGTGATTTTGGGACAATTTGGGCTGGATTTGGGGGGAATTTGGGATTTGCCGGTCCCTGCTGGGAGAGGGGGATCAGCGCGGGGTCCCCCCGGTTGGGGGATCCCGATCCCGAATCCGAATCCGATCCCAGAATCCCGACCCGGTTCGAATCCCGATGCCGAATCCGATCCCAATTCCGATCCCGTTCCCGGTCCCGGTCCCGTTCCCAGTCCCAGTCCCAGTCCCAGTCCCAGTCCCGGTCCCGTTCCCAGTCCCAGTCCCGTTCCCAGTCCCAGTCCCGTTCCCAGTCCCGTTCCCAGTCCCAGTCCCGGTCCCAGTCCCGTTCCCAGTCCCGTTCCCGTTCCCAGTCCCGTTCCCAGTCCCGTTCCCAGTCCCGGTCCCAGTCCCGTTCCCAGTCCCGTTCCCGTTCCCAGTCCCGTTCCCAGTCCCGGTCCCGGTCCCGGTCCAGGTCCCTCTCCCAACCCGGTTCCAATTCCGATCCTGGTCCCGTTCCCTTCCCAGTTCGAATCCCGCTCCGGTCCCGCTCCAATCTCGCTCCTGGTCCCGACCCGGTTCGAATCCTGATCCCGCCTGGTCCCGCTCCCGCTCCCGCTCCCGGTCCGGTTCTAATCCCGCTCCGGACCCGTTCCCAGTCCCGTTCCCAGTCCCGGTCCCGCTCCCAACCCGGTTCGAATCCCGCTCCCGGTCCCAGTCCCGGTCCGGTTCTAATCCCGCTCCGATCCCGGTCCCGACCCGGTTCGAATCCTGATCCCGCCTGGTCCCTGTCCCGGTCCCGCTCCCGCTCCCGGTCCCGACCCGGTTCTAATCCCGCTCCGATCCCGGTCCCGACCCGGTTCTAATCCCGCTCCGATCCCGGTCCCGCTCCCGCTGGAGGCGGCTCCCGGCGTGACCCGGATACAGAGGAGCCGCCGCCTCCTCCTCCTCCTCCTCCTCCTCCTCTTCCTCCTCCTCCTCCTCTTCCTCCCTCCCCCCTTCCCTCCTCCTCCTCCTCCTCCTCCTCCTCCTTCCCTCTCCCCCTCCCGCTCTTCCTCCTCCTCCCTCTCCCTCTTCTTCCTCCCTTATTTCTCCTCCTCCCCCTCTCCCCTTTTCTTCCTCCTCCTCCTCCTCCTCCTCCTCCTCCTCCTCCTCCTCCTCCTCCTCCTCCTCTTCCTCCTCCTCCTCCTCCTCCCCTTCTTCCGTCTCCCCCTCCTCCAAAAACTTCCCAGGGGATCGCCCCAGAAATTCCCAGAATGTCCCCGAGAATTCCCAAAGATTTGCCCCCAAAATTTCCCCAAAGCGTTCCCAAGGATTTGCCCCAGAAATTCCCAGGATGCTTCGAGAATTCCCCAAGATTTCCCCCACCACCCCCCCAAAAAAAAAAAAAAAAAATTCCCAAGATATCAAAAAAATATTGCCAAAGAATTCCCACAGATATGCCCCAAAAATTCCCGAAGCATTCCCAGAGATTTGCACCCAAAAATTCCCAAAATAAACCCAAGGAATTCCCAAAGATTTGCGCCAAAAATTCCCAAAATGCCCCCCAAATTTGCCCCAAGATTTCCTGATTTTCCCAGGGATTTTTTCCAGTTTTTCCCCCGATTTCATCTCCAAGGAAAAATTCTGGAATTCCTCGCTAAATCTAATTTTTATTCACATTACAAACGAAGAAGAGAATTCCAAAAAATCCCAAAAAAAACAGTGGGAAAAGCCCCGGAATTCCCGCTTGGCCCCCACCCCGATCCAAGAGGATTTTTGGGATCAAATCCAACTTTTTCCCCCAATTTTCCATTCCGATTTCGGCATTTCCTTCTCGATTTTTCGGGCTCTTTCTGCTGAATAAATACAATAAATTACGGAACCGCCCGGAATTCCGGATTTTCCACAAAACCTCCAGATCGCGGCTTTCCCCTCCCCCAAAAAAATCCCAAAACCACCCAAAATTCCGGGATTTTCTCCAACTCCATCCCACGGATTTCTTTTTTCCTGGGAAAACTCACACAGGGCGGGATTTTTTTCGGAAAAAACGGAAATTCCATCTTTTTTTTTTTCTGTATCTACCCTACTTTCCTACTCTACCCTACCCAAAACTACGGCCGGCGACGCCGGGAACGCTTCACGCGGAAAAAAATTCCCGAATTTTCTTTTCACCCTTCCGGCATTTCCTCCTCTCCGTGACTCCGGAGCCGCCCCCGGAGCCGGGATCCCGTCCCGAAATTCCGGTCGGGATCGTGGAGCCGTCGGTGCTTGGCCAACGTTGATGGGTCTCCGAAGGTTCTTCCACATTCGGGGCAGGATTTTTGGGATCCCACCAAGGATTCCCCACTTTTCTGGGATTCCACCAAAGATTCCTCACTTTTCTGGGATCCCACCAAGGACTCCTCACTTTTTTGGGATTCCACCAAGGACTCCCCACATTTTTGGGATCCCACCAAGGATTCCTCACTTTTTTGGGATCCCACCAAGGAGTTCCCCCTTTTTCGGGATCCCACCAAGGAATTCCCCCTTTTTTGGGATCCCACCAAGGAATTCCCCCTTTTTTGGGATTTCACCAAGGATTCCTCACTTTTCTGGGATCCCAACAAGGATTCCTCACTTTTTTGGGATGCCACCAAGGATTCCTCACTTTTTTGGGATGCCACCAAGGACTCCCCACTTTTTTGGGATTCCACCAAGGACTCTTCACTTTTCTGGGATCCCACTAAGGATTCCTCACTTTTCTGGGATCCCACCAAGGAGTTCCCCCTTTTTCGGGATTCCACCAAGGACTCCCCACTTTTTTGGGATCCCACCAAGGAGTTTCCCCTTTTTTGGGATCCCACCAAGGACTCCCCACTCTTTTGGGATCCCACCACGGAATTCCCCCTTTTCTGGGACTCCTCGTGGACCCGCTGGTGCTTCTGGAAGTGCAGCGTGGAGTTGAAGCTCCGTCCGCACTCGCCGCAGACGTGGGGCCGGCCGCCGGCGTGCGTCCGCTGGTGCCGGTAGAGGTGGGACGTCCTGCCGAAGCTCTTGCCGCACTCGGGGCACTCGTAGGGCTTCTCGCCGGTGTGGATGCGCTGGTGCCGCTCCCAGTGGGAGCTCCAGGAGAAGCTCTTGCCGCAGTCCCCGCAGCGGTACGGCTTCTCGGCGCCGCCGTGGACGCGGCGCCGGTGCCGCGCGCACTGCGAGCGGGCGCCGAAGGCCCGGCCGCACTCCTGGCAGCGGACGGGGCCCTCGCCCAGGTGGGCGCGTTGGTGCTTCACCAAGGCGGGCGCGTCGGCGAAGCTCTTGCGGCACAGCGAGCACTTGTAGGGCCGCAGGCCGCTGTGCGTGCGCTGGTGCCGCTCGAAGTGCAGGATGCTGCCGAAGGCGCGCCCGCAGTAGGTGCAGATGTAGGAGCGGCCGCCGGCGTGGCCGCGCTGGTGCCGGTAGAGGTGCGAGCTCCTGGAGAAGCTCTTGCCGCACTCGGGGCACTCGTAGGGCTTCTCGCCGGTGTGGACGCGCCGGTGCCGAAGCCAGTGGGAGCTCCAGGAGAAGCTCTTGCCGCAGTCACCGCAGCGGAAGGGCAGATCGCCGCCGTGCAGCCGCCGGTGCGCGGCCAGCTCTCGGTCGCGCCGGAAACTCTTCCCGCACTCCCGGCACGTGTAGGGCGAGCCGCGAAGCTTCTCCGGCGCCGCCGGCTGGGCGCCGCCGTGGCCGCGCTGGTGCCGGTAGAGGTTGGAGGAGACGTTGAAGCTCTTGCCGCAGCGGGCGCAGCGGAAGGGCCGCTCTCCGGTGTGCGTGCGGCGGTGCTTGGACAGGTGCGAGCCGCAGCCGAAGCTCTTGCCGCACTCGGCGCACTCGTGGCTCTTCCGCAGCGCCGCGACGCCGCCGAGGCCGGAGCAGCTCTGGGACTTGGGGCTCCTGCCGGCCGCCGGCGCCGGGCCCGACTCCGGCCGCCCTGGGGATCGGGGAAAAGGCGGAGTTCGGGGGGGTTCCCCTTCTTGCGGGATTTCTAATGGGCTTTTCCCATTTTTTGTGCAATTTTCCTGACTTTTTACTGGGTTTTTCCCTTTCTTGGTGGGATTTCTAATGGGGTTTTCCCATTTTTTGCAGAATTTTCCTGATTTTTTACAGGTTTTTCCCTTTCTTGGTGGGATTTCTAATGGGGTTTTCCCATTTTTTGCAGAATTTTCCCGATTTTTTACAGGTTTTTCCCTTTCTTTGTGGGATTTTTAATGGGGTCTTCCCATTTTGTGCGGAATTTTCCCAACTTTTTACAGGGTTTTCCCATTTTGTGTGGAATTTTCCCCATTTTTTACTGGGTTTTCCCATTTTTTGTGGAATTTTCCCCATTTTTTACTGGGTTTTCCCATTTTTTGCGGGATTTTCCCCATTTCTTACAGGTTTTTCCATTTTGTGTGGAATTTTCCCCATTTCTTACAGGGTTTTCCCATTTTTGCAGGATTTTCCCCATTTTTTACTGGGTTTTCCCATTTTTGCAGGATTTTCCCCATTTTTTACTGGGTTTTCCCATTTTGGGTGGAATTTTCCCATTTTTTACTGGGTTTTCCCATTTTGGGTGGAATTTTCCCCATTTTTTACTGGGTTTTCCCATTTTTTGTGGAATTCTCCCCATCTTTAACAGCATTCTCCCATTTCCCCCCCACCGCCACTTTTTGTGGGACTTTCCCCCATTTTTTATGGATTTTCCCCCCGTTTTTTGTGGGATTTCCCCCCATTTTTTATGGGATTTCTCCCATTTCCCATGGGATTTTATTCCACATTTATAATGGATTTTCCCCCCATTTTTAGTGAGATTTGCCCCCGTTTTTAATGGGATTTCCCCCATTTTTTGTGGGATTTCTCCCATTTCCCATGGGATTTTTTCCCCCCATTTTCACGGGATTTCCATGGGGATAGAAATGATCAATCCCATTAATTTTAATCCCAATTTCCCCCCTCAATTCCCTGATGAAATCCCATGGGAATGGGATTTTTTGGGATAGGAAATGGGGGGGGGAGGGAGGGGGGAAATCCCATTAATGGGAAAATAATGGAATTCCCGCGGGATTTGGGACTGAGGACACGGATTTATGGGATTTATGGGATTTATGGGATTTTCCCAAGGATCCTTCCTGAACTTACCCTGGATCCCGCTGGGGTCGCAGGGATCTTCCTCCCCCTCATCCCCAAAAATCACCTCCGGCTCCGGCTCCTCCTCCTCCTCCTCTTCCTCCCCCCATGGATCCATCGCCCGCCCCGGGATCCTGGAAAATCCCAAAAACAAACAAACGGACCAAAAAAAATCATTTCCAGATCTACAAATTCCCTCAAATTTCAGTCCCCCCAAAAAACCCCCAAATTTCCATTTCTTCCAGGATTTGAAGGCCCCAAATCCTCATTTTTTTCCACAAATTAAAGACCCGAAATCCTCAAATTTCCAGGAATTAGAGACCCCAAATTTTCTCCCAATAATTAAAGACCCCAAAATTCCCAATTTTTTTCCAGGAATTAAAGACCCCCAAACCCCCAAAATTCCCAGAAATTCCACGACCCCAAACCCCCAATTTTTCCAGGAAATTAAAGACCCCAAATTCCCGTTTTCCTCAGAAATTCCACCATCCCCAAATCCCCATTTTCCCCCAGGAATCAACGACCCCAAACTCCTAAATTTCCCAGGAACTAAAGACCCCAACCCCCCCAAATTCCCAGAAATTCTGCGACCCCAAATCCCCAAATTTTCTCCCAAAAAATTAAAGACCCCAAAATCCCCAAATTTTCTCCCAATAATTAAAGACCCCAAAATCCCCAATTTTTTTCCAGCAATTAAAGACCCCAAATTTCCCGGGAATCCCACAACCCCAAACTCCCAAATTTCCCGGGAATCCCACAACCCCAAATCCCCAAATTTCCCGGGAATCCCACAACCCCAAATCCCCAGATTTCCCGGGAATCCCACAACCCCAAATCTCCAAATTTCCCGGGAATCCCGGCCTCAAATCCCCAAATTTCCCGGGAATCCCACAACCCCAAATCCCCAAATTTCTCGGGAATCCCACAACCCCAAATCCCCAAATTTCCCGGGAATCCCGGCCCCAACCCCCCCCCAAATCCCCTCAATTCCCCTCCCCCACCCCGCCCCTCCCCCACCCCACCGGGACAAAGCCGCGGCCTCTCCCCCTCCCCTCCCCCACCCCGATCCCAAAAAAAATTCCCCCAAAAACCCGAAAAAATCCCCCCCACCCCCAAAGCGCTCCCGCTTTCATTCCCCGCTTTTTTCCCCCATTTTCCCCCATTTTTCCCCATTTTTTCCCTTTTCTCCCTCTGGCGGCCGCCCCCCACCTTTGCTTTTTCCTGCCCCCCCTTTTTTTTTTCCCGATATCCCGGATTTTTGCCCTTTTTTTTTTTTTTTTCCTTTCCCTTTTTTTTCTTTTTTTGCTCCAACCCCTTCCTGTGTGTTCTGGGATCTGGGAGCCGACGTGCAACACCCGCCCCTCCCCCTCGCCTTTTTTATTTTAATTATTTTTTTATTTTAATTATTTTTTTATTTTTTTCCCCCATTTTTTTCCCCAACTCCCCCCACCCCAAAATTCCAAACCTTTATTTTATTCCATCCCCGCCCCACCAACTTCGCTCTTCCAGCTTTTCCTGCGGCATCCAGGTAATTTTTTTTTTTTTTTTAAATCCCCAAAATCCGCGATATTTTAACTCGGGGGGAAAAAAAAATAAAAATTAAATAAGAATATCCTCACCCGACCGCGCCCCGCGATGGGAATAATTTCAAAAAAAAAAAAAAAATTTAAAAAACGGGGATTTCATCCCCAGAAATCCCCCCTTGGATTTTAACCCTTGCAATTCCCGGGTTTTTTCACCGCCTCCCCCACTCCGGATCCGCTTTTCCTGCTCCAAAATTCCCGGTTTTTTGTGGTTTTTCTCTCTCCTCGCATCCCGGCCGAGACCCTCCTCCATTTTTCTGATTTTTCCCCCCGTTTTTAACCCGTATTTTCCCTTTTTTCCCCCCCGCGATTTTCAGGGTTTTTTTCCCGTTATTTTCCCCTTTTTCCTTGTTTTTATTCCCCCTCTTTTTCCCGTTTTTTTTTCCCCTTTTTTTCCCCCTTCTTTCCCCGTTTTTTCCCCCATTTCCATCCCGTTTCCCCCCACTTTCTAATTTTTAAATCTCCTTAAATTCCAGCGCCCCCCCATAAAAAAAACCAACAAAAATTCCTTTTTTTAACCCCTTCATTCCCTGCATTTTTTTTTCCCATGGAAACCCCAAATCCTTCTTTAAACCCTTCCCAAAATTTGAAAAATCTGGATTAGGGTGGGAATTAATCTGGGGATTTGGGGGGGGGGGGGGGCTTCCCTAAAATTCCTCAGTTCTCCCAGCCCCAACTCCCCAAAATTCCCTAAGAATTCCCTAAAAATTCCTTTTAAAATTCCCTAAAAAAATTTCCCCCCAAAAAAAATTTCCCAGACGTGTGAAAACCCCAAATTTAAAGATTTTTTTTTTCCCCCCAAGTTCCCAACATCGGAGCTGGAGCTGTCGGAATTCCAGGGATTTGGGATTTTTTTTCCCCAAAAAAATCTGGGATAAACTCAGAATTCCGTGTGGAGATGCAGGAGAGCTACGAGAGTGTCATTTCCTTGGGTAAGACCCCAAATTTCCTTGGATTCTCCTTCATTTGGGACGGATTTCCTTCATTTTTAATCCAAAAATTGAAATCATTTGGTTTTAATTTAAAACCTCAGAATTAAAGCCCCAATTCTGGCGGGATTTTCCAGGATTTTGATGTCCGAGTCATGCCCAGCCGTTCCCCCAGAAATTTTTGGCAAAATTTGCCTGAAATTTGTGGATTTCGCCCCGAAACGGAGCCGGGCTGGGAAAATGACCTCTGGAAATTCCCCAATTCCCGTTTTTTGCCCCGGCAGCCGAGGAGATCGCCATCAGCTGGCCGCGGATCACCGCCTTCGCCGAATCGCACCGGAGACGCGGCCTGGGCGCCGGTGAGTCAACGGCGGCCAACGGGCCGGGCCAAGGGCGGTGGGTCTTCCATTGGCCAACGCGACCCAAGGTGGGCTCGGGCTCTTCCGTTGGCCAACGTGACCCAAGGTGGGCTCGGGCTCTTCCAGTGGGCCAACGCGACCCGAGGTGGGCTCGGGCTCTTCCAGTTGGCCAACGCAACCCATAGGTGGGCTCGGGCTCTTCCAGTTGGCCAACGCAAACAAGAGAGGCTTTAGATGTTCCAGTTGGCCAACGCGACCCAAGGTGGGCTCGGGCTCTTCCAGTTGGCCAACGTGACCAAAGGAGGCTTTGGATGTTCCAGTTGGCCTCCCAAGATCCGCAAAACCTCCCAAAATCCCCCCAAAATCCCCAAACCCCCCAAAATCCCCAAACCCCTCCAAGACCCCAAATCCCCCCAAAATCCCCAAACCCCTCCAAGACCCCAAACCCCCCAGATTTCCCCTTCTCCCCCTCCAGACGCCGCCCCGGCCTCGCTGAGCGGCAACGAGGAGGAAGAGCCGCCGCCGGAGCCTTTGGACAAAGCCGAAATCCCGGGATCGCCGCCGGCACCGAGCCCCGCATCCCCGGCGAGCCCTGCCCGCTCCAAACCCGGCTCCGCCGAGGCGCCGAGCCCGGAGCCCCGCTCCCGAAAAGCGCCGGGAAAACGCCAAGGGAAATCCGGCGGCGGCCGCGGCTTCGAGAAATTCCCCCCGCGGAACCTCCGGTGCCACGACTGCGGCAAATCGTTGGCGCTGCCGAAACGCCGGCGGGCGGCGGAGCGGCCCCGCGGGTGCCCGGCGTGCGGGAAGAGTGTCCGGCTGGGCTCCGGCTTGGTCGCCCACCAACGGCGGCACTCGGGGGAGAATCCCTCCAAGTGCCCGGACTGCGGGAAATCCTTCGGCGCCGGCTCGGCCTTCGCCCGGCAGCGGCGCGTCCACGCCGGCGCCGCGCCGTGCCGCTGCGGCGTCTGCGGGAAGAGCTTCCCGGCCGGCTCGGCGTTGCTGAAGCACCAGAAGCTTCACCTGGAGGAGAAGCCCTACAAGTGCGGCGACTGCGGCAAAGGCTTCAACTGGAACTCGCACCTGGAGCGGCACCGCCGCATCCACACCGGCGAGAAGCCCTACGAGTGCCCCGAGTGCGGCAAGAGCTTCTCCTGGAGCTCGCACCTGGAGCGGCACCGCCGAACGCACTCCGCGGCCCGGCCCGCCGGCCGCTGCGCCGGCTGCGGGGCGGCGGCGCCGGGGCCGCCGGAGCGCGGGGCGCCTAAAACGCCCAAAAACCCCAAAGCGCCCAAAAGCCGGCGGGAGCCGGCGGAGGAACCGCACCACGAGTGCGCGGAAAGCGGGAAGGGGCTCGGCCTGGCGGCGGCGTTGGCGCAGCACCGGCGCGGCCACGCTCCCGGCAAACCCTACGAGTGCCGGGAATGCGGGAAAAGCTTCTCCTGGAGTTCCCACCTGGATCGGCACCGGCGCATCCACATGGGGGAGAAACCGTTCCGCTGCGGCAGCTGCGGCAAGAGCTTCTCCCAGAGCTCCCACCTGGAGCGGCACCAGAAAATCCACCGGGAGCCGTGCCGGGAATGCGGCGAGGCCGGCGGGACGGAGGGTGGGAAGAGGCTCCAGAAACGCCGCCGCGCTTCGGGGGAGCCGCGCGGCGACTGCGGCGCGGGGGCGGCGCGGGAGGAGAAATGCGGCGAGTGCGGGAGAAACCCGGGGCCGGGGCCGGGTGTGGGGCCGGGTGTGGGGCCGGGTGTGGCGTCGAACGCCGGGAATTTGAAGGATCAAGGCACGCAGACCGGCGAGAAGCCGCACGCGTGCCCGGAGTGCGGGAAGAGCTTCGCGCAAAGCTCGGCGCTGGCCAAGCACCGGCGGCTGCACACGGGCGAGAAGCCGCACGCGTGCCCCGAGTGCGGGAAGAGCTTCGGCGTGCGCTCCAACCTGGTCAAGCACCGCCGCACGCACCTGGGCGAGAAGCCCTACAAGTGCCCCGAGTGCGCCAAGGGCTTCATCCAGAAATCCGACCTGACCAAGCACCGCCGCATGCACACGGGCGAGAAGCCGTACGCGTGCCGCGAGTGCGGCAAGCGCTTCAGCGTCTCCTCCAACCTCATCAAGCACCGCCGCATCCACCTGGGCGAGAAACCCTTCCAGTGCGCCGAGTGCGGCAAGAGCTTCATCCAGCGCTCCGAGCTCACCATCCACCGCCGCGTCCACACCGGCGAGAAGCCCTACGCGTGCCGCGAGTGCGGCAAGAGCTTCAGCCGCAGCTCGCACCTCAACCGGCACCGGCGCACCCACGGCAAGGCCGCCGCCGCCGCCGCCTCCTCCTCCTCCTCCTCCTCCTCCTCCTCCTCCTCCTCCGCGCTGCCGGCCGCGCCCGCTCTGCCCTTCCCGGCCTTCCCGGGCTCCTCGGCCGTGCCGGCGGCGCTGGAGCTGCCCTGGGCGCTGGCGCTGCCGGGCCGGGCGTTCCCGGGCTTCCCGGTGGGTAATTAGCGCCGTGGTTAATGAGGGCCGGGCCCGTTGGGTAATTAAGGGCGAGGCGGGGCGTCGGCGCGGTTCCGCTCGGTTCCCGGCGCTGCCGGTGCCCAACGGGGCTTGGCCAACCCGAGACACAACGTTGGGTTTTTCTGTTTGTTCCCGTTCCAATTCGGCGCGCAATTAACGATCCCTAATTAATTAGAGGTGATTTAATTGATTAATTCCATGTGGGAATGGGGAATTCCCATCACTGCACGGCTCCGCTCAGTTCCCGGCGCTGCCGGTGCCCAACGGGGCTTGGCCAACCCGAGACACAACGTTGGGTTTGGTCTCCCTTTGTTCCTGTTCCAATTTGGTGCGCAATTAACGATCCCTAATTAATTGGAGGTGATTTAATTGATTAATTCCATGTGGGAATGGGGAATTCCCATCACTGCAGGGCTCCGGTCGGTTCCCGGCGCTGCCGGTGCCCAACGGGGCTTGGCCAACCCAAGACCCAACGTTGGGTTGGTGCCTTTGAATTTTCACGGCAAATGAACGACCTCAAATTAATTAGGGGATGATTAATTGGCTAATTAATGATGGCGGGGGGAGTTCCCATCATTCCCATCATTCCCAGTGCTCCCAGTGACCAACTGGGATTTGTTGATCCCAAAATCCGACATCAGCGCCGTCGTTTTCCCGGAATTCCGCGGGAATTTTTGGGAATTTTTTGGGAATTAAAAAAAAATTTTTTGGGGAATTGAAAAAAATATTTTTTTTTAATTTTAAAAAATTTTTTGGGAAGTTTTTGATTTTTTTAGGGATTTTTTTTTTTAATTTAATTTTTTTTAGGAACATTTTGGGAATTTTTAAATTTTTTGGGGGGAATATTTTAGAAATTTTTTGGGGAATTTTTTATCTTTTCCCGATTTTTCCATTCGTGTTCATGGTGAATTTTTTGGGATTTTTTTATTTCTGGAATGGGGTGGGAAAAATTCTGGGGGGGTGGGAAAAACGGGAATGCGGGAGGGAAAAATGAGGAAAATGGAAAATGGATTTTAGGAAAAGAAGAAATCCCAAGAAAGGGGAGAAAAAAGGAAAATATTCCAGGAAAGAAATGGAATTCAGGGGTAGGAAATGGAATTTTTTTATGCCTGAAAAGGAGGAAAAATCGGGAATTGCGAAGATTTCTGTGGAAAATGGAGAAAAATTCCGGAGATTTTTTGGGAGGGATTTGTTGGCTTGGTGGGAAATGGGGAAAAATGGGGAAATGTGGGAAAACTATGGGAAAAATGTGGGAAAATAATGGGAAACATGGAAAAATGTGGGAAAGATAATGGAAAAATAAAGGGAAAATGGGAAAATATGGGAAAATAATGAAAAATTGTGGGAAAATATGGAAAAAATGTGGCAAAATGTGGAAAATAATGGAAAAATTATTGAAAAATAAAGGAAACATAAAGGAAAAATGTGAAAAAATGTGGGAAAATGTAAAAATGGTTAAACTTGGGAAAAATGTGGGAAAATGTGGAAAAATGATGGAAAAATAAAGGAAAAATGATGGAAAAATAAAGGAAAAAATGATGGAAAAATAATGGGGAAATGATGGAAAAATGGAAAGAAAAGGGGGGTTAAACATTGAAAAATTTGGGAAAAATGTAGGAATCCTCCCAAAATCCCGGGAAATTCCGGAATTTCCGAGGTGGCGACCAAGCCGAATTTTTGTTTTTCCAGGAAAAATTTGGGAATTTTCTCCCAGAGCCTTTTCCAGGAGTCGAAATAAATGAGGAATTCCCAGATTTTCCTGCCTGGAATTTTCCTTGTCCGTGGAGCCGGGCCTGGGGAAATTCCCGAGGCTTGGGGGGGGGTTCCCCAATTTCTGGGAATGTTCCGAATTTTTGGGGGGCTTTCACCATTTTTTGCGAGTTTTTCCCTTTGTTTGGATGGAAATTCCCATTTTTGGGTGCCTATTACCAGTTTGGGGTGGATATTCCCTTTTTGGGGAGATTTTGGATTGGTATTTTCATCTCTGGGGGGAGTTTTCCCATTTTTTGGTGGATTTTTCCCATTTTTATTTTAGGTTTTCCCACCTTTATTGGGGGAAAAATTTCCCTTTTTTTTAGATTTTCCTCCTTTTTTTGGGGGAGTTTTCCTGGGAGCAAAAATTGGGATAAAAATAATCCCCAAAAAAACGGGAAAATCCCCAAAAATAAAGAGGAAAACACCAAAAAGTTTTCCCCAAAAAGGGGAATAATCCCCCCTAAAAAAATCCTTGGATGAAGCGAGAAAAACCTTGGGAATGTCGAGGTAAGAAAAGCAGGAATTACAAGAAGAAGGAATTTTATTGTTATCAACAATTTCCCGGGATTTCCCCCTCCCCGAATTCCCAAATTCCTGAAATTTTCCGGAATTCTGGCGGAGCTGGGGGAGGATTTTGGGGATTTTTTGGGATTTTTGGGATGTGAAATCCATGGGAATTCCCGGGGCTGCCTCGAACTGGGGGATTCTCATCACAACCCCTCCCAAAAAATTCCGGAATTCCCAAAATTCCCGGAATTCCCAAAAATTCCTGACCCCCCCCCCCCTTAGTGCAATTGGGTTCCTCTCTTGGTTTTGGGGTGGGAAAAGGGGAATTAGCCCAAAAGAAATTTGGGAATTCTGGGGGGAAACGGGGAATTTTGGGGGGTGGGAGTCCCAAAAAATCCGAAATTCCAGGAATTCCCAAAAAAATCTCAAACTCCAGGGATTTATTCCCAAAAATTCCCAAATTTCAGGGATTTATTCCCCAAAAAAATCTCAAATTCCAAGGATTTAACTCCAAATCCCCAAAATTCCGAGGATTTATCCCTGAAATTCCAGAGATTTATTCCCAAAAAACCCCCACATTCCTGGGGATTTAACCCCCAGATTTCCTGGATTTATCCCCAAAATCCTCTCCAGGAATTCCATTGGAATTTTTTGGTTATTCCAGAGTCCAAAACTTTTTTTTTTTAAATTTCCTGGAATTTTTCAGGATTTCTTTGGAATTTTGAGGGGATTTCCAGGATTTTGGGGCACTTTTTTTTTTTTCGATAATTTGTGGGGATTTTTCAGGATTTCCTGAGGATTCCATGGGATTTTTTGGGAATTTTTGGGATCTCTTGTGACCTTTTGGGATTTCCTTGGAATTTTGTGGGACTTCCTCAGGATTTTGTGGGGTTTCCTTGGAACTTTCTGGGATTTCCCAGGACTTTGTGGAATTTCTTTGGGGATTTTTTAGGATTTTGTTGGATTCCCCCGGGACTTTTCAGGATTGTGTGGGATTTCCATGGGATTTTTTTTGATTTCCTTGGAATTCTGTGGGATTTTCACGAGACTTTCCAGAATTTGGTGGGATTTCCTTAGGATTTCCCAGGATTTTGTGGGATTTCTTTGGGATTTGCTGGGATTTTTCCAGATTTCCTGGGATTTCCTTGGAATTTTTGGGGATTTCCTGGGATTTTTTTGGATTCCCCGGGGTTTTTGGTGAACTCCCTTGGGATTCTTGGGGAATTCCCGGATTTGCTCCCGGCTCTCAGAGGCTGACGCTCCGGTGGTGCCGGAAATTCCGGCGCCGCTCCCGGCCCTCGCCCAGCTCCTCGCTGTGCAGGCTCAGCGCGTCCGGAATTCCCGAAATTCCCGGAATTCCCGCCAGGTGCTCCACGGAGTCGAATTTCTGCAGGTCAGAGGCGATGCTCTGCAGGCTCAGCAGCGACAGCGAATCCCCGGATGGCGACGCTTCCCGCGGAATTCCGGGAATTTCCCCGGGAATTCCGCACGTTCCGGCCAGGATTCCGTCGGGAATTCCGGGAATTTCACCCAAAATTCGGAGGTTTTCCCCCAGAATTCCTGGAATTCTGCTCGTCCTGGCCGGGGTTTCGTCAGGAATTTCGGGAATTTCCCCCCGAATTCCGGGAATTCTGCTCGTCCTGGCCGGGGTTTCGTCAGGAATTCCGGGAATTTCACTCGGAATTCCGGGAATTCTGCTCGTCCTGGCCGGGGTTTCGCTGGGATTTTCCCTGGGAATTCCCGTCGGAATTCCAAGATTTCCGCACGGAATTCCAGGGATTCTTCCCATTCCAGATGAGGCCTCCCTGGGAAGATTTTCCTCAGGAATTCCGCCCGATCCGGCCAGGATTTCTGCGGGAATTCCGGGGGTTTCGCCAGGAATCCGGGGGATCTCCACGGGACTTTTGGGGATGTCGCCGGGAATCCCGGGGCTTTTCCCGGGAATGCCGTGGATCTCGGCGCTCCGGGGGCCGCCCTCGGCTCCCAGGGGGCTCTCCCGGAGTTTTTTTTTCCGGAGGATCCTCTGGAGTCTCCGGGCGTGGATCTCCTCGCTGATCTGCTCCAGGTTCCGCAGGGCCACGGCGTAGCGCAGCTTGGCCTGGGAGACGGCGCATTCCAGGGAATTCACCCGGGATTTGTCCTCCTGGAAAAGGGGCGGGCGGGAATGGCCGGAATTCCCGAGGGACGGGAAAGCCCCGCCGGGAAACGCGGAAATCCCGGCGGGAATCCCTCAAAGCTTGGGGAAAACCCGGGAAAAAACGAGCCGGAGCCCCAAAAACTCCCAGGAATTCCCAGTGCTCCCAGTTAAATCCAGTTCCCTCCCAGTGCTCCCAGTGTCTGGCCAAACTGGGACTCCCAGTCCCTCCCAGTGCTCCCAGTCCATCCCAGTTCCCTCCCACTGCTCCCAGTCTCCGGCCAAACTGGGACTCCCAGGAATTCCCAGTGCTCCCAGTTAAATCCAGTTCCCTCCCACTGCTCCCAGTCTCCGGCCAAACTGGGACTCCCGGTCCTTCCCAGTGATCCCAGTCCATCCCAGTGTGATCCCAGTGCTCTTTAATCCCACTCCCAGTGCTCCCAGTCCATCCCAGTCCCTCCCCGTTCCCATTCCCAGTGCTCCCAGTTCCCTCCCAGTGCTCCCAGTTAAATCCAGTTCCCTCCCAGTGCTCTTTAATCGCACTTCCAGTGATCCCAGTGCTCCCAGTTCCATCCCAGTGCTCCCAGTTCGCATTCCCAGTGCTCCCAGTTCTCCCAGTTCCCACTCCCAGCGCTCCCAGTTCCCACTCCCAGCGCTCCCAGCGCTCCCAGTTCCCTCCCAGCACTCCCAGTTCCCACTCCCAGCGCTCCCAGCGCTCCCAGTTCCCTCCCAGCGCCCCCAGTTTGCCCAGTACCTCGAGGCGCAGGTTGAACTGGGCCTTCAGCTCGAAGTAGGGCCGGCTGCGGGCGATGTCGCGCCGCAGGGATTTCTGCAGCCGCTGCACCTCGGCCTCGGCCTCCTGGCAGAGCCGCGTGGCGCGCCGGTGCTCCCGCTCGCTCCGCAGCCGCTCCTGCTCCGCCTCGTTCACCTGCCGGGCCCAGGCTGCCGTGATTCCCATCGGGAAGGGCATTCCCGAAAACCCCCGCGGGAACCCGGCCGGGAACGGCGAGAAACGGCGGAATAACGGCCGAAAACGGCGGAAAAACGGCCGAAAAACGGCCAAAAACGGCGGAAAAACGGGTCGGGGTTTGGGATTTGGGAAGGGAGGAAATCCTGGACAATTTGTTGGGAATGAGGGAAATCCCTGGAAAATGTTTGGGAATGGAGGAAATCCCAACAAGAAAAGTGAAAAATGGGGAATTCCCAAAAGAAGGGGTCAGAAATGAGGGAATAGCCCACAAAAAAACCCAAGAAAAATCCCAAAAAAGCTCCAAATTTTCTTTGACTCATTTAAAACCTTCTCCAGCCATCCCAAACTCCATCCCACCTTCTCCAAAGCTTGTTCCACCTTCTCCAATCCCCATCCCACCTTCTCCAAATCCCATCCCACCTTCTCCAAACCCCATCCCACCTTCTCCAAACCGTGTTCCACCTTCTCCAAACCTTCTCCAGCCATCCCAAACTCCATCCCACCTTCTCCAAAGCTTGTTCCACCTTCTCCAATCCCCATCCCACCTTCCCCAATCCCCATCCCACCTTCCCCAAACCCCATCCCACCTTCTCCAAACCCCATCCCACCTTCTCCAACCTTCTCCAACCCCACTCCCACCATCCCAAACCTCTCCAAGCCCCCCCGAAGCCATTCCCGGGTGTCCCACCTTCCTGGTGGCGTGGTTGAGCATCTCCTGCCAGGTGGGGTCCAGGCGGTTCTTGCCGGTGCCCATCCCCTGCTCGGCCACAAAGACCATCTCGCGCGCGGCGTTGTGCATGCCCACCGCCCGCTCGTAGCGCAGCGCCGCCCGCTGCGTCTCCTGCTGCGCCTGCAAGAGACGCCGGGCCGCGATTCCGGCGGTTCCGGCAATTCCGGGACTCCCGGAAAGGGCGACGCGTGGCCTTGGGGGAGTTGGGTGGGTGGGATGGGGATTGGAGAAGGTGGCATGGGGATTGGAGAAGGTGGGATGGGGATTGGAGAAGGTGGGATGGGGACTGGAGAAGGTGGGATGGGGATTGGAGAAGGTGGGATGGGATTGGAGAAGGTGGGATGGGGTTTGGAGAAGGTGGGATGGCGTTTGGAATGGCTGGAGAAGGTTTGGAGAAGGTGGAACAAGGTTTGGAGAAGGTGGGATGGGGTTTGGAATGGCTGGAGAAGGTTTGGAGAAGGTGAGATGGGGACTGGGATTGGCTGGAGAAGGTTCAGGATGGGTGGAAAAGCTTTGGGACGCATGGGGTGGAATTTGGGACCAGAATTCCCATTTTTTCCCCATTTTTTCCCGTTTTCCCCAGTTTTCCCCCCAAAGCCGCACCTCCTTGGCTCTCCTGCGCGCCTCGTAGTAGGGCCGGGCTCGGTCGATGCAGGCGCCCAGCTGGGAGCCCTGCGAGTTCAACTTCCGGGCCGAGTCCGAGAGGACGCGCCGATAGCGGCACCGGGCGGCCTGGAACCAGTTCGGACTGGTCTGGACTGGTTTGGGACTGGGAAACCAGTTTGGGACAGGTTTGGACTGGTTTGGGACTGGTCTGAACTGGTTCAGGACTGGGAAACCAGTTTGGGACTGGCCTGGACTGGTTTGGGACTGGGAAACCAGTTTGGGACTGGCCTGGACTGGTTTGGGACTGGTCTGAACTGGTTTGGGACTGGGAAACCAGTTTGGGACTGGTCTGGACTGGTTTGGGACTGGTCTGAACTGGTTCGGGACTGGAAAACCAGTTTGGGATTGGTTTGGAAAAAAAAAAAAAAATTTTCCCATATTTTTCCCCAAATCCTTCTCCCAGTTCCCTCCCAGTCCCTCCCAGTCCATCCCAGTCCCTCCCAGTTCCTCCCAGTCCCATCCCAGTCCCATCCCAGTCCCTCCCATTTCCCTCCCAGTTCCCTCCCAGTCCATCCCAGTTCCTCCCAGTTCTCTCCCAGTCCCTCCCAGTTCCCTCCCAGTTTATCCCAGTCCCTCCCAGTTCTCTCCCAGTCCATCCCAGTCCCTCCCAGTTTATCCCAGTCCCTCCCAGTCCCTCCCAGTTCTCTCCCAGTCCCTCCCAGTTCTCCCAGTTGCTCACATCCAGCTCCAGCTCCCCGCGGTTGATTTCAGCGTTGGCCTCGTTCAGGTGTTCCAGCTCCTCCTGCACCCAAAAATTTGGGATAAAAACCCCAAAAATTGGGAAAAAAAAGACCCCAAAAACTTCCAAAATTTGGGAGATTCCAAAAGACGGGAAAAAAAACCCAAAATTTGGGATAAAACCCCAAAAATCTGGGAAAAATGGCAAAAAAATCTTCAAAAATCTGCCCCAGAATGCCAAATTTTTGGGGATTTCCCCCAAAATTCTCAAGACTCCCCCTAAAATTCCCCAAAATTTTCCCCAAGTCCCCCAATTCCGGGATTTTCCCTCAAAAGTCCCCCCAAATCCTAAAATCTCCCTCAAAAAGCCCCAGAATTGCCCAAAAATCACCAAATTTGGACCCCAAAATCCTCGGATTTCCCCCAGAATCCCTGAATTTGGATCCCAAACCCCCCAAAATCCCAAATTTTCTGTGATTTTTCTACCAAAGCCCCGAAATTCCAACCCCAACCCCCCCAAAAATGTGGGATTTTGCCCCAGATTCCCACCTGGATCCGGGGGTCCAGCTCTTCCTCCTCTTCCTCCTCCTCCTCCTCGGGGGGATTCCCGGGATTTTCCGAATCCCCCATTTTGGGATCCCCCGAAATTCCAGGGGGCCATCCAAGGGGGGGGAGGGGCTCAATCCATTGTTTTGGGAATTTTTTTGGGAATTTTTAACGAGTTTTGGGAGACTGGGACAGGGGGAGCTGCAAAAAAAAAAAAAAAAAGGAAAATGTTAAAATTTGGGGATTTTTTTGGTGAAATTTTGGGGTTTGGGGTGAGTTTGGAGACTCCAAATTTGGGAATGTTCTGGAATTCCCAGAAGATTTGCATAAATTTCCCCAATTTAAAAAAAAATAAACCAAAATTCACTCAAATTCCCAAAAAATTCCACCACAAATCAGTCAAATTCCCAAATAACCACCAAAATTCCCCCAAATCCCTAAAAATTCCCCCAAAATTCCTGAATTCCCACCCAAATATTCCCGAATTCCCTCAAAATCTCACCCATGACCCCAAAATTTCCACAAAATTCCCCCAAATTCATCCCGAAATCCCACCAGTGACCCCAAAATTCCCTTAAATTCCCCCAGAAATCCCCGAAATTCCCACCGAATTCCCAGCAAGTCCCTCAAAATTCCCCCCCAAGCTCCCGCACGGCCACGACCCCCCCCACCCCTTTAATCTCCCCGATCCCCGACTGCCGAAATTCCCAAATTTCCCTCAGAGTTGGCCAAAAATCCCCAAATTTCCCCCAAATCCCCCCCCCCCCCCCCCCGGCCTGTGTTTACCCCCCGCTCCGCCGCCGCCGCGGGGCCGCTCCCCCACCGGAACCGGAAGTTCCCCGCGCCTCCACCTGCCGTACAACATGGCGGCGCCCCTGCTTTTTAAAACCCGGAATTTCTGCCGTTCTCCCGCTTCCCCTTGGGTTTAAATCGGTGTCGGGAGTTAAACGGTGATGGCGGATCCGTCTCGCCCGATTTGGCCCCGATTTGAGGTAAAAAATCCTTTAAAAGAGCACCGGGGGTGGTGGCAGCGTGCCGCCATCTTGTTGACCGGCTACACCGCCCCTCAAGATGGCGGCGAGGCCAAGGAACGGTTGGACGGAACGACTCAAAATCGGAAGGGGGAAGGCTTCGTGAGCCCCCAGAGCTAACTGAAACCCCCAGGCATCGCCAAAGCCCCCCGCGCTCATTTAAAACTTGGGTTCACCCCCGGTTCCCGCGCCACTCCCATACCGGAAAAGGAAGAGCCGCCATCTTCCTCCTGCCGTACAACATGGCGGCTCCCTCTGCCCTCCGTTTCCCTGCCTCTCGCCCGGTTTGGGGAGCTCAAATCAGTCCCGGGAGTGAAATCGGTGCTGCTGAACCGTCGCGTTCGGTTTGGCCCCGGTTCGGTTTGAAATGCGGCGAGGAACGGCAGCGGGGGTGGCTCGCTGGGTGACGCCATCTTGTGTTACGGCACCGCCGCGCCGCAAGATGGCGGCGGGGGCGTCACCGCCATTTTGAATTCCTTTGATTCATTTCCAATTCATTTCCTTTAATTTATTTCAATTTTTTTTATCAGTCGAATTTATTTTAATTTTAAAAATTTTGTTTCTCTCCCGGCGGAATCTCAGATCCAGCAGGATTTCGGATCCACCTCTTTTGTTTCCCAAATCCGCCTTTTTTTTCCCCAAATCCTGCCTTTTTCTTCCATAAAATCCCTCCCGTTTTCCCAAATCCCACTTTTTTTCCCCCACTCCTCCTTTTCCGTTAATCCCAAAAATTCCGCCCCAAAAGTCTTCCCGAAAAGTAAATAAATAAAAAAAAAATCACGATTTATCCCAGAAATCCGTTTTGGGGTTTCTCCTTTCTGCTCGTCTCACTCTCGGATTTTTGAGAGTTTTTGGGGGGATTCTTTTGGAATTTTTTCTGCTAGGATTCTCAGGAATTCCAGGGGGCCTTTTTGGTGTGGGAATGACCAACAAATAAGTGGAATTTTGGGGTTGGAATGAGGGAAAAAAGTGGGAATTTGGGAGGAAATCTGCAGGAAAATGTGGGAACTGGGGCCGGAATTTCGAGATCTCTCTCAAATCAACGAAATCTTTCACAAAAAATGCAAAATTCCCCCTCAAAATGCACAAATTTTCCCCAAATCTCTTCTAAAATCGCAAAATTCCCCCCTAAAATCTCTAAATTCCCCCCAAACCCCCAAAATCCCTGCAAAATCCCCAAATTTCCCCTCCAAAACACCGAATTCCCCTCAAACTCCCCCGAAACCCCCAAATTTCCCCCAATTTCCCTTCCAAACCCCCAAATTTCCTCCATAAAACCCCCAAAATCTCCAAATTTTCCTCAAATTCCCCCAAATCCCCCCAAATCCCTGAATTTTCCCCAAACTCCCACAAAACCCCCGAATTTCCCCAAAATCCCCCCAAAACCACCAAATTTTTCCCCAAATCCCCCAAACCCCCCGAATTTCCCCAAACTCCCCCAAAAACCCCAAATTTTTCCCAAATCCCCCCAAATCCCTCAAATTTCCCCCCAAATCCCCCCCAAAATCCCTAAATGTTCCCCAAACTCCCTCAAAACTCGCCAATTTTTTCCCAAAATCCCCCAAACCCCCCGAATTTCCCCAAACTCCCCCAAAACCCCCCAATTTTTCCCAAATCCCCCCAAATCCCTCAAATTTCCCCCCATATCCCCCCAAAATCCTTATTTTTCCCCCAAACTCCCCCAAAACTCGCCAATTTTTCCCCAAATCCCCCCAACCCCCCAATTTTTTCCCAAAATCTCCCAAAACCCCCAAATTTCCCCAAAATCCCTAAATTGTCCCCAAACTCCCCCAAAACCCCCAAATTTCCCCCCCAAACCCCAAAATCCCCCCCCAAGGCGGCTCCGGCCCCTCCCCCTCCCCGCCCCGCCCCTCCCCCACCGGCCCCTCCCCCACCGGCCCCTCCCTCCGGTGATTCCCGAGCCCGAGGCCCCTCCCGGAGCCGCCGGGACCCCCCCAAAAATCCATCCCCAAAATTCGGATCCCCCAAAATCCACCCGCCTCCCCTCCCCCACCCCGGGAAATCCCCCCCCAAAAAAAATCCCACCCCGAATTCCCACGATTTTTAATTTAATTATTTTTTTTTTCCCATTTATTTTTATTTTATTTCCCGGCATTTT
This sequence comes from Lonchura striata, assembly GCF_046129695.1. Taxonomy (NCBI): domain Eukaryota; kingdom Metazoa; phylum Chordata; class Aves; order Passeriformes; family Estrildidae; genus Lonchura; species Lonchura striata. The sequence goes on along the minus strand of NC_134631.1, from coordinate 37,287 downwards.
CGCCGCTCCGTCCCCGCCCCTCCCCCACCCGTGGGAAGATTCCGCCCCCCCCCCCCACCCCAAAAATAAATTTGGGGGGTCCCTCCCCCCGCCCCCCTCGCCTTTTCCCGGCTTTTTTGGGGGATTTTTCCCGGTTTTTTTTTTTTTTGGAATTTTGGGAAGATCGGGCAAGGTAAGGAGCGGCCCCTCCCCCACCTTTTTTTATTTTGGGGGGGGTCCCGAAATTCTGGGGGGGTTTTGGAGGGGGGGAGGGGTCGCAAAAATTTGGGGGGGGTGGTGGGATTTGGGGGGGAGGGGGAGGACTGGGTGAGGACCCTGAGCGTGGGGGAGGGGTCCCAGAATGTGGGGGGGAGGGGCAAAAATAGGGGGGAGGGTCCCAAATTTTTTTTTGGGGAGGGGCAAAGATTGGGGGAAGGGTCCTGGATGGGGGGAGCGGCAGAAATTGGGGGAAATTCTCCATGTTTGGGATTTTCCCCATAGAATTTCTCATTTTTGGGATTTCCCCCATAGAATTTCCCCATTTTTGGGGTTTTCCCCCATAGAATTTCCCCATTTTTGGGGTTTTCCCACATGGAATTTCTCATTTTTGGGGTTTCCAGATGCCACCGCCGTCGCTGTCCCCGCTGTCCCCTCTGCTCCTGCTGCTCCTCTCCAGCTCCGCCCGCGGCGCCGTCCACGCCAACCTCACCGAAGGTGACGAACCCAAACCTGCGCCAACCCCAACATTTGGGGCCAATCACTAACTTTTGGGGCCAATCCCAAATTTTCAGGGTCAATCCCACGTTTTTTGGTGTCCCCAACCCCCAATCCCATATTTTCAGGGCCAACCAAACATTTTTTGGTGTCCCCAACCCCAAATTCGTATTTTTGGTGCCACCACCATGTTTTTTGCTGTCCCCAGCCCCATGTTTTTTGGTGTCCCAAATCCCACGTTTTTTGGTGTCCCCGACCCCAAATCCCGTATTTTCGGGGCCAACCAAACGTTTTTTGGTGTCCCCAACCCCAAATCTCATACTTTTGGGGCCACCACCATGTTTTTTGCTGTCCCCAGCCCCATGTTTTTTGGTGTCCCAAATCCCACGTTTTTTTGGTGTCCCCGACCCCAAATCCCGTATTTTCGGGGCCAACCAAACGTTTTTTGGTGTCCCCAACCCCAAATTCGTACTTTTGGGGCCACCACCATGTTTTTTGCTGTCCCCAGCCCCATGTTTTTTGGTGTCCCAAATCCCACGTTTTTTGGTGTCCCCCGACCCCAAATCCCGTATTTTCGGGGCCAACCAAATGTTTTTTGGTGTCCCCAACCCCAAATCCCGTAGTTTTGGGGGGCCACCACCATGTTTTTTGCTGTCCCCAGCCCCATGTTTTTTGGTGTCCCAAATCCCACGTTTTTTGGTGTCCCCGACCCCAAATCCCGTATTTTCGGGGCCAACCAAACGTTTTTTGATGTCCCCAACCCCAAATCCCATAGTTTTGGGGAGCCACCACCGTGTTTTTTGCTGTCCCCAGCCCCATGTTTTTTGGTGTCCCAAATCCCACGTTTTTTGGTGTCCCTGACCCCAAATCCCGTATTTTCGGGGCCAACCAAACGTTTTTTGATGTCCCCAACCCCACAATTCCATCCCCAGCCCCACGTTTCTCCAACGGCGCTCTCGGTGTCCCCAGGCTGCCAGATCATCCACCCTCCGCGGGACGGGGGCATCCGCTACCGGGGCCTGACGCCGGACGAGGTGCGGAGCGTGCGGTTCCTGCCCTTCGACTACGAGATCGAGTACGTGTGCCGGCCCGAGCGCGAGATCGTGGGGCCCAAGGTGCGCAAGTGCCAGCGCGACGGCACCTGGACGGCCATGGGCCACCCCAGCCGCTGCCGTGAGTGCCACCGACAGGTCCCCTGGGGTCTCTGTCACGTCAGCGTTCCGTCCCGCGGAAGTTCTCGTTCCATCTCGGCGTGTCCGTCTTGTCGGCATCTCATCAACGTTTCCATCTTGTCCTCGTCCCAGCATCTCCATCCCATCAATGTCCCCATCTTCTCATCAACATTTCCATCTTGTCCTCATCCCATCAATGTCCCCATCTTGTCCTCGTCCCATCATCTCCATCCCATCAATGTCCCCATCTTGTCATTTTCTTATCAACATTTCCATCTTGTCCTCATCCCAGCATCTCCATCACATCAATGTCCCCATCTTCTCATCATCTCATCAACATTTCCATCTTGTCCTCATCCCAGCATCTCCATCCCATCAATGTCCCCATCTTCTCATCGACATTTGCATCTTGTCCTCGTCCCATCATCTCCATCCCATCAATGTCCCCATCTTGTCATTTTCTTATCAACATTTCCATCTTGTCCTCATCCCAGCATCTCCATCCCATCAACGTCTCCATCTTGTCACCGTGCCATCCATGTCCCCATCCCGTGAAGGTTCTCATCCCAATCAGAGTCTCCATCCCATCAACATTTCTATCTTGGCATCATTCCATTAAAGTCTCCATCTTGCCCCCATCCCATCATCTCCATCCCACCAACTTTTCCATCTTGTCACCATCCCATCAACATCTCCATCTTGACATCATTCCATTGATGTCTCCACCAATATCTCCATACCATCAATATCTCCATATCATCAATATCTCCATACGATCAATGTTTCCATACCATCAACGTCTCTATCCCATGAAGGTTCTCATTCCATCAACGTCTCCATCCCTGTCCCCATCCTATCAATGTCCTCACCTTCTCTCCACCCCATCAATATCCCCATCCCATCATCACTGTGAGCTCGACCATCATCACCTCAACCACCATCACCCTGACCATTGCCATCATCTTGACCATGCCCACCACTTGACCATCACCATGCCCAGGACCATCACCACACCCATCACCTTGACCATGGCTAAGACCATGATGACCATGCATGGAGAATGGGCAGGCGACCATTTTGGGGCTCACCAATGCCCGTTTTGGGGCCACCACCACCATGTCCACTTTTGGCTTCGCCTATGCCCATTCTGGGGCCACCACCCCACATTCATTTTGGGGCCACCATGCCACGTGGATTTCGGGGCTACCACCCCATGTCCACTTTGGGGTCCACCACTCCAGATCCACTTTGGGGTTCACCAATGCCCATTTTGGGGCCACCACCCCACATCCACTTTGGGGCCACCACCCAACATCCACTTTGGGGCTCCCTGATGTTCAGATTTTGGGGCCACCATCCCACATCCACTTTTGGGGTCCACCAACACCCATGTTGGGGTTCACTGATGTTCACATGTTGGGGCCACCACCCCGTGTCCATTTTGGGGTTCACCAACGCCCATTTTGGGGTTCACCGATGTTCACATGTTGGGGCCACCACCCCGTGTCCATTTTGGGGTTCACTGATGTTCACATGTTGGGGTTCCCGATGTCCACGTGGGTTTTGGGGCCACCACGCCGACGCTGCGGTGTCCCCACAGTGCGGACGTGCCCCAAGGCCCACCTGAGCCTGGAGAACGGGCAGGTGGCTGCGGGGGCCATGGAGAAGGTCCCCGTGGAGGGCACCTGGGCCAGGTTCTCCTGCCAGCCCGGCTTCCGCCTGGTGGGCGCCGCGCGCAGCAACTGCACCCGGAGCGGGCGCTGGAGCCAGCCCCGGCCACACTGCCTGCGTCAGTCCCGCTTCGGGGGTTTGGGGGATTTTGGGGTTTTTGGGGGTTTTTGGGGTTTTGGGGTGTGGGGGATTGGGGTTTTGGGGTTTTTTGGAGGTTTTTTTGCAGATTTTTGGGGGATTTGGGGTGTGGGAGATTGGGGTTTTTTTGTGGTTTTGGGGTTTTGGGGTGTGAGGGATTGGGTTGTAGGAGATTGGGGTTTTGGGCCTTTTTTGGGTTTTTTTGGGGTATTTTCCAAGTTTTTTGGGGTCTTTGGAGTTTTTGGGGTGTGGAGGATTGGGGTTTTGTGATTTTTTTGGGGGGGTTTGGGGTTTTTGGGGTCTTGGGGTTTTGGAGGGTTTTTTGGGGTTTTTTTTTGGTGTCTCTATGGGATTTGGGGTTTGGGTTTTTGGGGTGTTGGGTTTTTGGGGTTTTGGGGTTTTTTGGGGGGGGTTTGGGGTTTTTGGGGTGTTGGGGTTTTGGAGGGTTTTTTTGGGGTTTTTTTTGGGGTCTCTATGGGATTTGGGGTTTGGGTTTTTGGGGTGTTGGGGTTTTTTTGGGGGTTAGGATTTTGGGGTCTTTGGGGTTTGGGGGTCTCTGTGGGATTTTGGGTTTTGGGGGGATTTGGGGTCGTTGGGATTTGGAGTTTGCGTTTGGGGTTTTGGTGGTCCAGGGGATTTGGGGTCTCTGGGGTCTTCTGGGAAGGTTCTTGGGGATTTTTTTTTGGGGGGGTGGGGTCTCTCTGTGACTCAGTTTCCCCTGGGAATTTTTTTGGGGGGGATTTCTGGGATTTCTGGGTTTTTTTGGAGTTTCTGGGATTCGTGTGTGGGGGGGGTCCTCTCTGTGTGACTCAGTTTCCCTCCCCTCCCCCACAGCTCATCGCCCCCCCTCAGGTGAGTCCGTGCTCCTCCCCCACCCCCCCAAATTTCCCTTTTCTCGAGGGGTGGGACCCCAAAACCGCCCCCGGGCCCCTCCCCGCTCCTCTTCCTCCTCCTCCTCCTCCTCCTCCTCCTCCTCCCAGCCTTCCTCGCTCCTCCTCTCCCTCCTCCTCCTCCTCCTCCTCGTCCATCATTTCCCAGCCTTCCTCCACCTCCTCCTCCTCCTCCTCCTCCCCATCCCGGCTCCTTCCCCGCCGGATTCTCCGCCCCGAATTCCCGAATTCCCGACCCCCCCACCCCCCCCAAGCTCCGGTTTCCATCCCTCTCCCTCCCCTCCCCCTCCCCTCCCTCCCTCCCCTCCTTTTCCGATCCCGCTTTTTTCCCCCATTTCTCCATTTTCCCTCTTTTTTCCCGATTTTCCCCATTTTCTCCCCTCCTCATCCCAATTTTTTCCCATTTCCCCTCCATTTCTCCCCTCCTCATCCCGATTTTTCCCCTCTTTTTTCCCGATTTTTCCCCCTTTTCCCTCCGGATTTTCTCCCCTCCTCATCCCTCGGTTTTCCCGATTTTTCCATATTTTCCCCTTTTCTCATCCCAATTTCCCCTGTTTTTTCCAGATTTTTCCCATTTTCTCCCCTATTCATACCTCTTTTTTCCCAAATTTTCCCATTTTCCTATTTCCCCCCTCTTTTTTCCCAATTTTTCCTATTTTTCTCCCCTTTCCCCCCATTTTTTTCCCCTGATTTTTTCCTGTCCCTCACCCCATCAATCTCCTCCCTGCATTTCTCCGTTTTTCCCGATTTTTCCCATTTTCCCCCTCCTCATCCCAGTGTTTTCCCGTTTTTTCGCCATTTTTCTCCCCTTTTTTCACTATTTCCCCCCTAATTTTCCCCTCCCCATCCCAATAATCTCCCATTTTCCTTCCTTACTTTTCCCCATTTCCCCCCTCATTTTTCCCCATTTTCCTCCTCATTTTCCCCTCTCATTTCCCCAATTTTATCCTTCATTTCCCCCCACATCCCCCCCCTCATTTCCCCCATTCCCCCCAATTCCTCCCAAATCCCAAACCCCCCTCAAACCCCTCCTTCCCATCTCCCCACCCCTTCCCCTCCCCCACCTGACATCACCACCGCCCCACCCCAACCCCCTCCAAAACCCCCCAAAAAAACCCCAAAACTGCCAAAAAACCCATAACAACCCCAGAACCCCCCAAAAAACCCCCCAAAACCCGCCGCGATGCCCTTTTGGGGTTGAGCCATGGGGAGCCCCGAGCGGGTGGCCCCGCGCTGGCTGGGGGCGGCCGTTTTGGGGTGGTTTTTGGGGTGGCTGCTGGGCCGGACGCCGACGTGGGCCCTAGGGAAGAAGGCCGTGCACGTGGGCGCGCTCTTCCCCATGTCCGGCGGCTGGCCGGGCGGGCAGGCGTGCCTGCCGGCCGTCAGGATGGCCCTGGAGGACATCAACGAGCGCCGTGACATCCTGCCCGACTACGAGCTGCGCCTCATCCACGTCGACAGCAAGGTACCAGGTTTGGGGTCGAAATCTGGGAGTTTTGGGGTCAAAAATGGGGAGTTTTGGGGTTTTGGGGTCAAAAATGGGGAGTTTGGGGTCAGCAATTGGGGTTGGAGGACATCAACGAGCGCCGCGACATCCTGCCCGACTACGAGCTGTGCCTCATCCACGTCGACAGCAAGGTACGGGAGTTTGGGGTCGAAATCTGGCAGTTTTGGGGCTTTGGGGTCAAAAATTGGGATTTTACAGTGACGAATTGGGATTTGGGGTCAGAAGTCAGGGTTTGGGTTAATTGGGGTTGGAGGACATCAACGAGCACCGCGACATCCTGCCCGACTACGAGCTGCGCCTCATCCACGTCGACAGCAAGGTACGGGAGTTTGGGGTCGAAATCTGGGAGTTTTGGGGTTTTGGGGTCAAAAATGGGGAGTTTGGGGTCAAAAATTGGGATTTACAGTGAGGAACTGGGATTTGGGGTCAGAAGTCAGGGTTTGGGTTAATTGGGGTTGGAGGACATCGTTAAGTGCCGCGACATCCTGCCCGACTATGAGCCTCATCCACGTCGACAGCAAGGTACCGGGGTTTTGGGGTGTGGATTTGGGGTTTTGGGGTCAGGATTCCTGCCAGAAATTGGGATTTGGGGTCAGAAATTGGAATTTGAGGTCAGGACTTGACGTTTGGGGTCAGGAATTGGGGTTGGGATCAGATTTGAGGTCACCAGGATGGGGTCAGGGGTTGTTGGGGTTTGGGGGACACCGGGAATGGGGTTGGGATTGGGGAATTGGGGTTGGGGGACACCAGAAGAGGTTTGGGGTCGGGTTTGGGGTCACCGGGATGGGATTGGGGTCAGGTTTGGGATTGGGGTGAGGATTGGGGTCACCGGGATGGGATTGGGGTCAGGTTTGGGATTGAGGCGAGTTTTGGGGTCACCAGGGTTGGATTGGGGTGACTTTGGGATTGGGGTGAGTTTTGGGGTCACCGGGATGGGGTGGGAATGGGATTGGGATGGGGTTGGGAAGGGATTTGGGACACAGGGTCAGGAATGGGATTTAGGGCAGGAGATCAGGAATGGGACCGGGATTTCAGATCGGAGGCCCCAAAATTCCAGTTTTTCCCCCAAAAATCCCAGATTTCCCTCAAAAAAAACCCAATTTTCTCCCCCATAAATCCCCACTTTTTCCCCAAAAAAATCCCAAATTCCCCCAAAAAATCCCCAAATTTTCCCCCCCAAACCCCCAATTTGCTGCCCACAAAATCCCCACTTTTTCCCCAAAAATTCTCCATTTTTCTCCCCAAAATCCCCAGTTTTCCCCCCAAAATCCCCACTTTTCCCTCTAAAAAAAATCGAAATTTTTCCCCTAAAAATCCTGCTTTCCCCCCCAAAAGCCCCCAAATTTCCCCCCCAAAAATTCGCCATCTTTCTCCCCAAAAATCCCAATTTTTCCTGGGATTTTTCCTGGATTTTTGGCCGTCCCAAACCCCCCTAAAATGTCGTCCCCCCCCAAACCGGTCCAGCGCTGTTGCCACGGCAACGGGGGGATGCTGCTGAGCGTTGCCATGGCAACGGCTCCAGCTCCTTTTCCGGACCTTTCCGTGCCCTGAATTATTCATGGAATTTTTCCTTTGGAATGGGCAAAAAAAAAGGAAAAGTGGGGGAGGGGATCCCCAGTTCTGGTATCCCGGAAATCCCGGATTTTTATGGGGGAGAAAAGGGGAAAACTGGGATTTCTTGGGGTTGAAAATGGGATTTTTGGTGTTGAAAATGAGATTTTTGGGTTGAAAATGGGATTTTTAGGGATTTTTTTGGGTTGAAATGGGATTTTTTTGGACAGAAAATGGGATTTTTTGGGTTTGTGTCCATTTTCGTGTCCACTTTTGGGATTTTTTAGGCCATTTTTGGTTCCATTTTGGGGCTATTTTTGGGCCATTTTAGGGCCATTTTGGGATTTTTTAGGGCCATTTTTGGGGCCATTTTTGGAATTATTTGGGGTCGTTTCGGGGTGGGTTTTTTTTTGGGAATTTTAGGTTTTTTTGCCTGGAACTGGCAGATCCTGGTGGTTCAAACTGGTTGGACTGGGACTGTCCCCAATTGTCCCCTCAGTGTGACCCTGACCACGCCTGGCGCCGTCTTGGATTTATGGGTCCAACCTTGGATTTTGGGGTTTTTGGGGTGGTTTTTTTGGGAATTTTGGGGTTTTTTTTGCCTGGAACTGGTGATTCCCGGTGGCTGGCACTGGTTGGACTGGGACTGTCCCCAATTGTCCCCTCAGTGTGACCCCGGCCAGGCCACCAAGCTGCTCTACGAGCTGCTCTACAACCTCCCGTTCAAGATCATCCTCATGCCCGGCTGCTCCAGCGTCTCCACCCTGGTGGCCGAGGCCGCGCGGATCTGGAACGTCACCGTGGTGAGGGGCCCAGGGGCAACTTGGGATTTGGGGGAATTTTTGGGATTTTGTTTTTTTTTTTTTTTTTTGGGAGGGTTTTTCAATTTTTAGGTTTTTTTTTCATTTCTTTGGGTAGGGGGGATTTTTGGAATTTTTCAGGGGCTTTTGGTTCGTTTTTTTATTTTATTTTATTTTATTTTTTGGGGGGGATTTTCTCAATTTTGGGGTTTTTCTTTGGAGGGAGTGATTTTTTTTAGGGTTTTTTGGGTGGGGGAATTTTGGGGATTCTAAAAAGATTTTTTTTTGGGGGGGTTCTGTATTTTTTAAAGGATTTTTTTTTTTTCTAATTTCTTGTGTGATTTTTAGAATTTTTCTTATAGGAGAGTATTTTTTCTGCATTTTTTGAAGATTTTTTTCTGGATTCTTCAAATAATTTTGGGGGATTTTTTGGGTGGTGTAATTTTTGGAGAATTTTCAGGATTTTTGGGGGGATTTTTTTGCTTTTTGGGGAGGATTTTCTGGATTGTTTTTTTTGGGTTGTTTTTGTTTTTGCATAATTTATTTGGATTTTTAAAAATTTATTAAGGATTTTTTGGTAATTTTTAGAAATGTAAAAAATATTTTTGGATTTTTTTTGGGGGATTTTCTAGATTTTTTTGGGGGTTATTTCTGATTTTTTTTTAATATTTTGGAGATTTTTTTGGCAGGGGGTTTTTTCTGCGGATTTTCTCAATTTTTTTTTTTTTGGGTTGTTTTTTTTTTTTTTTTTTGAGGAGATTTTTCTGGATTTTTGGGGTTTCTTTTTTTTCAAGACTTTGGGGATTTTTGGGAAATTAAAAGAATTTTTTACATTTTTTTATTTTTAGGGATTTTCTTAAATTTGGGGGGATTTTTTTGGTGTAATTTCTGGATTTTTTGGGGGGTTGATTATTTTTTGGGGGATTTAAAATATTTTGTAATATTTTGAGATTTTTTGGGGAAATGTTCTGGATTTTTTGGGGGGAAATGTAGATGAATTTTAAAAAAGCTTTTTAATATTTTGGCTTTTTTTGGATTTTTTAGAATTTTTTTATGTGGGGATTTTTGTGGGGTGTTTTGGGAATTTTTCTAAAAACATTTTGCAGTTTTTTTGGAATTTTTAGAGAATCTTTTGGCAATATTTGCAGATTTTTTGGGGGAATATTTGGGATTTTGGGGGGATTTTTTGGGGAAATTTTCTTGATTTTTTAAATGATTATTTTAAAAATATATTTCATTGAATTTTTCTTTAAATAAAATAAAAAGTTTTGGAACATTTGCTGATCTTTTGGGAATTTTTGGGGGGGAGTTTTTGGGATTTTGGGGGGTTCTTCCTGTCACTCTGCGGTTGCCACTTCCCGATTTTTCCTGTCATTCCCAGGACATTCCCGTCATTCCCACGTTGTTCTTCCCAGTTGTTCCCAGATTTTTCCTGTCACTCCCAGGTTGTTCCTGTCACCCCCATTCCCACAATTCCCAAATTCCCTAAAATTCCCAAATCCCCAAAATCCCCACCCCCATTCCCAAAATCCCCACCAAAAATTCCTAAATTCCCAAATATCCACAATTCCCATCCTCACAATTCCCAAAATCTCCACAATTCCCATCCCCAAATTCCCTCAATTCTCAAAATCCCCGAAATTCCCAAATCCCAAAATTCCCATAAACCCAAACCCCCAAAAATCCCCATTCCCAAAATCCCCAAATTGCCCAAATCCCCACAATTCCCATCATTCCCATTCCCATCCCCATAATCCCCAAATCCCCAAATTCCCATTCCCATCCCCACAATTCCCATTCCCAAAAATTCCCATTCCCCGTTCCTAAAATCCCTGAAATTCCCAAAACCCCAAATCCCCACAATTCCCAATTCCCAAAACCCTGAAATTCCCAGATCCCCATTCCCAAAAATTCCCATTCCCCTTTCCCAAAATTCCTGAAATTCCCAAACTCCCACAATTCCCACCCCCACAAATCCCCATAATTCCCAATTCCCAAACCCCCCAAAATCCCAAAAAAATCCCCCCAAAAAAATCCCCCAAAAACCCGGGAATGTTCCTTTTTCCGGGAATTCCTGTTGGCCATTCCCAGCTCTCCTACGGCTCCAGCTCCCCGGCGCTCTCCAACCGCCGGCGCTTCCCGACCTTCTTCCGGACGCACCCGTCAGCGACGCTGCACAACCCCACGCGCGTCCAGCTCTTCAAGAAGTGGGGCTGGACCAAGATCGCCACCATCCAGCAGACCGAGGAGGTCTTCACCTCGGTAGGAACCCCAAAACCGCCCCAAAACGCTCCCGGTGTCCGAGCCGATCCCGGAATTCCAGCAAATCCCAACTCGGCCTCGGCAGCCTCAAAATCCTCCTTGGTGCTGGCCCCAGAACCCTTCTTGGTGGCCCCCAAATCCACCTCGGTAGGAACCCCCAGAAACGCCCTTGGAGTCCGACTGAGGCCGGTGCCGGTGCCCCAGAACCATCCCAGAACTTCTCAGAATTCCCAATCCGTGTCTGGGTCAGTCCTGGAATTCCAACTTGGCTTTGGTGGCCCTAAATTGTCCTTGCTGGCCCCAAATCCTCCTTTGGTGGTCCTAAATCATCTCTGGTGGCCCCAAATTTTCCTTGGTGCCCCCAACCCCATTTTTGATGCCCCAACCCCATTTTTGATGCCCCAACTCCATTTTTGGTGCCCCCCAAAGCTATTTTTGGTGCCCCAACCCCATTTCTGGTGCCCCCAACCCCATTTCTGGTGCCCCCAACCCCATTTTTGATGTCCCCAACCCCATTTCTGATGCCCCCAACCCATTCCTGATGCTCCCACGTCCCCCACAGACCCTGGATGACCTCGACCGGCGGGTGAAGGAGGCCGGGCTGGAGATCACCTTCCGCCAGAGCTTCTTCTCCGACCCCTCCGCGTCCGTCCGGAACCTCAAGGTGGGACCCCACCCCCACCCTGAGGTCCCACCCCACCTTCAAGACCCTCCCCAGCCACTGTGGACCCCCAAAAAGAGGAGAAACCACCCCAAAAATCCATCAGGGTCACAGAGGAATGGCCAGAGTGGTGGGAGAGGGAGGCAGATTTATGCAAATGAGGTGGGCGGGGCTTTAACAAGCATCCAATCCCGCAGCGCCAGGACGCCCGGATCATCGTGGGGCTCTTCTACGAGACGGTGGCACGGAAAGTCTTCTGTGAGGTGGGAACGGGGCGGGAACGGGATGGATCCCGATGGTGGATGGTGGGAATTGATGGATCATGGATGGATGATGGAGGAGGAGGATGGATCAGTGGTGGAGCTTGATGGAGCATGGATGGGTGGATGGACCAATGGTGATGGATCAATGATGATGGATCATGGATGGATGACGGACCGTAGATGGACTCTAACGATGGATGATGGATGGAAATGAGCAGAAATTGGCGATGGACAGACGGACAGATCTCCCCACCCTTCCAGGTCTACAAGGAGAAGCTCTACGGCAAGAAGTACGTCTGGTTCCTGATTGGCTGGTACGCCAACAAGTGGTTCCGCACCCCGGACCCCTCCATCAACTGCACCGAGGCCGAGATGGCCGAGGCCGTTGAGGGCCACATCACCACCGAGATCGTCATGCTCAACCCCGAGAACACCCGCAGCATCTCCAACATGGTACTGGGACCACTGGGAGGGCTCCACTGACCCAGCCGTTGGGTCAGCGTTGGGTGGTCCCCAAGCCGTTGGGTCACCGTTGGGTGTTGTCCACCAGACGTCCCAAGAGTTCATCGAGAAGCTGGAGAAGAGGCTGGGGAACAACCCGAAGGAGACCGGGGGCTACCAGGAGGCGCCACTGGCCTACGACGCCATCTGGGCCTTGGCCTTGGCGCTCAACAAGACGGCCCAAGAGTTGGCCAAGCAAGGGGTGGGGCTGGACGAGTTCAACTACAACAACAAGACCATCACCGATGAGATCTACCGGGCCCTCAACTCCTCGGCCTTCGAGGGCGTCTCGGTGCGTCACTGGTGCCACCAAAATCCGGCCTTGGGCGGAGGTGACACCAAAATGTGGTCCCAAAAGTCAGATTTGAGTGGAGGTGACACCAAATCTGCATTTTGGGTGGAGGTTCCTCAGAAATGTGACCCCAAAATTCATTTTTGGGTGAAGGTGACACCACGGGTGGCCCCAAAATTCATCTTTGGGTGGAAGTGACGGCAAGGGTAGTCCCAGAATTCATCCGTGGGTGGAGGTGGCATCAGTGGTGTCACCAGAAGCCATCCTGGGGTGCCATTGTGGATGTCACCGCGTTTGGGCGGAGGTGCCACCTGGGGTGTCCCCAATGCCGTCGCCGTGTCCCCACCAGGGCCACGTTGTGTTCGACGCCAGCGGCTCCCGCATGGCCTGGACCCTCATCGAGCAGCTCCAAGGTGAGGGGACACCGGGGACACCCGGGTGACAGCGCCGGGTGACACTGGGGGACCTTCAGGTGGCACTCAGGGACCTTCAGATGGCACCAAACCCCTTCTGGCTCCACCACCCGTGGGTGTCCCCAAGTGCCACCAGTACCACCACCAGGTGTCATCTGTCCAGTGTCACCTGTCCTGGTGTCACCTGTGCATTGCCACCTGTCCCAGTGTCACCTGTCCCAGTGTCCCCAAGTGTCACCTGAGCCGATGTCACCTGTCTGGTGTCACCCGTGCCGGTGTCATCTGTCCATTGCTACCCATGCTGGTATCACCCGTGCCAGTGTCACCTGTCTGGTGTCACCCGTGCTGATGTCACCTGTCCATTGTCAACTGTCCATTGTCACCTGTCCATTGGTGCCCATGCTGGTGTCACCCATGCTGGTGTCACCCATGCTGGTGTCAGCCGCGCCGGTGTCACTGGTGCCGGTGTCACCTGGCCGGTGTCACCCGCGGCAGATGGGGAGTACCAGAAGATCGGTTACTATGACAGCACCAAGGACAACCTGTCCTGGTACAACAACGACAAATGGATCGGTGAGAAACGGGGCAAAAAACGGGAAAAATGGGGAAAAAATGGGAAATTCGGGAAAAATGGGGAAAATGGGGGGTCAAAAAGAGCGGGGAAATGGGAAAAAATGGGAATAAAATTGGGGAAATTTGGTGGGAAAATTGGGGGAGGTTTGGGGGAAATTGGGAAAAAAATGGGGACAAATGGGAGGAAAAATGGGAGGGAAAAAAAGCAGGGAAATGGGAAAAAGTGGAGGGATAATTGGGGAACAATTTGGGGGGAAATGGGGAAGAAATGGGGGAAATTGGGGGGGAAATTGGGGGGAAATGTGAATCAAAATGGGGAAAAATGGGGGAAAAAGGGGAAAAAATGGGGGAGAAAAAGGGAAAAATGCTGAAAGCTATGGAGATTTTTTTCTTGATGTTCCCAAATTCCAGAATTTTTTGGGATTTGTCCCAATTTTCCTCCCCAGGGGGGTCCCCTCCGGCCGATTACACCAAGGTGATCACCACGTTCCGCTTCCTGTCCCAAAAATTGTTCATTTCTGTCGCGGTGTTGGCGTCGCTGGGGATCGTCCTGGCCGTGGTTTGTTTGGCCTTCAACATCTACAACGGGCACGTGAGGTGGGGAAATCCCAAAATTCCCCAAAATTCCGGGGTTTTGGGGGCTGGGAGGGGAAAAATTGGGAATTTTCAAGGGTTTGAGGTGAAAAAAATTCTGAGTTTTAAGGGGGGTTAAAGTAAAAAAAATCTGAATTTCAGGGGGTTGAATTGACACAAATCTGAGTTTTAGGGGGTTAAAGAGAAAAAATTAATAATTTTAGGGGTGTAAATTAAAAAACGGTGAAAAACAGGGCAAAAATGGGGGGAAACTGGGAAAACTGGGGGGAAAAACCAAGGAAAAGCTGAAAACCAGGGAAAAAAATGGGGAAAAACCGGAAAAACCGGGAAAATGGGGGGGAGATCCTGGGGAAAAAACCACCGTTCCACGCGTGGCTGTTGCCGTTTCCGGTCCCCGTTTTTCCCGGGGTCGGGGCCAGGTGGCGATTCCTGGATTTCCGGGCAGGTACATCCAGAATTCCCAGCCCTACCTGAACAACATGACGGCCGTCGGTTGTACCCTGGCGCTCGCCGCCGTCTTCCCGCTGGGGCTCGACGGCTACCACATCGGGCCGGGGCTGTTCCCGCTCGTCTGCCAGGTGGGAGCGTGCGGCAACAGGCGGAGCAACAGGCGGAGAGTGGGAAAATGGGCTGGGAAAAGGCGGAGAGAGGGGGGAAATGGGATGGGAACAGGCGGGGGAACAGGAAAACGGGATGGGAACAGGTGGAGGGGGGAAATGGGATGGGAACAGGCGGGGGAACAGGCAGAGAGTGGGAAAATGGGATGGGAACAGGCGGGGGAACAGGAAAATGGGATGGGAACAGGTGGAGGGGGGAAATGGGATGGGAACAGGCGGGGGAACAGGAAAATGGGATGGGAACAGGCGGGGGAACAGGAAAACGGGATGGGAACAGGTGGAGGGGGGAAATGGGATGGGAACAGGCAGAGGAACAGGTGGAGAGTGGGAAAATGGGCTGGGAAAAGGCAGAGAGAGGGGGGAAATGGGATGGGAACAGGCGGAGACACCAACAGGGATGGAAAGAAACAGCAACAACCGGAGGAACAACCAGAAAAAGGGAAACCCGGGGGGCGGGAACAGGCGGCGGCGCCGTTTCCAACTGTGGCGGCGCGTTCCGACTGTGGCGGCGGGTGTTCCGCAGGCGCGGCTGTGGCTGCTGGGGCTGGGCTTCAGCCTGGCCTACGGCAGCATGTTCACCAAGATCTGGTGGGTGCACACCGTCTTCACCAAGAAGGACGACAAGAAGGACAAGCGGAAGGTGAGGAATTCCCGGGGCAACAGGCAGATGGGGGGTCGGGGGATGGGTGTTGTTGTTGGGATTTGGGCGTTGGTTTGGGATCTGGGTGTTCCTTTGGGATCCAGGTGTTCCACTGGGATCCGGGTGTTCCACTGGGACCCGGGTGTTCCTTTGGGACCCGGGTGTTCCTTTGGGATCCGGGTGTTCCTTTGGGATGGGGGTGTTCCTTTGGGATCTGGGTGTTCCTTTGGGACCCGGGTGTTCCTTTGGGATCCGGGTGTTCCACTGGGATCCAGGTGTTCCATTTGGATCCGGGTGTTCCGTTTGGATCTGGGTGTTCCTTTGGGATCCGAGTGTTCCACCGGGATCCGGGTGTTCCTGTCGGTACCGGTGACTGGAATTTCCACCATCACCTACTGGGAATTCCGGTGTCACCGACCAGGAATTCCGGTGTCCCTGCAGAGCCTGGAGCCCTGGAAGCTCTACGCCACCGTGGGGGGCCTGGTGGCCTTTGACGTGGTCACGCTGAGCGTGTGGCAGATTGTGGACCCCCTGCACCGCACCATCGAGGTCCGGGGGTCCTGGGAGGTCCTCCGGGGGTCCTGGGAGGTTCTCCAGGGGTTTGGGGGTGTCCTGGAAGGTTCTCCAGGGGTTTGGGGACTTCTGGAAGGTTCTCCAGGGGTCCTGAGAGGTTCTCCAGGGGTTTGGGGGGTCCTGGGAGGTTCTCCAGGGATTTGGGGGTTCCTCGGGGTGTTTGGGGGGGTTCTGGGAGATTCTGCCCTACTCTCCCCACCCCAAAAACCATCAAACTACCCCAAAACCACCCCAGAACTCCCCCAAAAATCCCCTAAAAAAACATTCCCAAATCCCGGCATTTTTTCCCAGGAGTTCACCAAGGAACTCACCCCAAATCCCCCAAAAACCATCAATCCGTCCCAAAACCCCCCCAAAAAAACCCCCAACCCCCCCGGAAATGCCCCGAACTGCCCCGAATTCCCAAATCCCGGTGTTCTCCCCCAGGAGTTCACCAAGGAGGAGCCCAAGTCGGACATGGACGTGTCCATCCTGCCCCAGCTCGAGCACTGCAGCTCCACCAAGATGAACACCTGGCTCGGTGCGCCGTTTCGGAGCTCCAGCTCCAGCTCCGCGCCTTCTCCTGCAATTCCGATTTGGATGGAATTCCGGGGTGGCCAGGGGGAAAATTTGGGGGAATTTAGGGCAAAATTTGGGGATTTTAGATGGAATTTTGAGGTGTCCAGGGGGAAGGTTTGGGGGTTCGGGTGGAATTTTGGGAGCTCAGGTCAAATTTGGGGGACTTTAAGGCAAATCTGGGGGATTTCAGGTGGAATTTCGGGGAACTCGGGTGGAATTTGAGGAATTTCAGGTGAAATTCCATGCAGAATTTCAGGATTTCATTCGGGATTTTGAGGAATTTCAGGTGGAATTTTGGAGATTTCAGGTGGAATTCGAGGAATTGAGGTGAAATTCCAGGAATTCGGGTGAAATTCCAGGAATTCATGCGGAATTTCAGGATTTAACTTGGAATTCTGAGGAATGTCAGGTGGAATTTGGTGGAACTCAGCTGAAATGTGACTTTTTCAGCCGAAATTCGTGATGATTCCTTTGGGATTTTCACTCTTTTCTGCCCCATTTTTCTCCCTCATCCCAAAGAATTTTTGGGATTTCATTTTCCCTTTTCCCCGATTTTTTTCCCCAGGGATTTTTTATGGATTCAAGGGGCTGCTGCTGCTGCTGGGGATTTTTTTGGCTTACGAGACCAAAAGCGTCTCCACGGAGAAAATCAACGACCACCGGGCTGTGGGCATGGCCATCTACAACGTGGCGGTAAATTTTAGAAAATCCTGGGAAAAATTTGGGGGATTTCCCAAAAAAAAACAAAGGGAAAAAAAATCCAAAAATTAAAAAAAAAAAAAAAAAAAAAAAGGAGATGTGGGGGAGAAAATGACAAGTGAACGTTTAGCTAAAAAGGAAAAATAGGTGCAAAAATTAAAAAAATTATCTGAAAAAAAGTCCCCACAAAATTGTAAAAAATTCCCAAAAAGTCCCCAAGACCATCAAAAATGCAAACAAATTCAAAATAATCACAAAAAAACCCTGAAGGAAAAAAGAACCCAAAAAAAACCCCCTAAAACCCCCCTAAAAATCCCCAAACTAAGAACAAAATTCCCTAAAACCCCCTCAAAAAATGCAAAAAAATTCAAAACAATCACCAAAAAAAATCCTGAAGAAAAGAAAAAGTATCTGAAAACAAATCCCCAAATATCCCCCCCTAAAAAAACCCCAAAAACGAAGAAAAAAATTCCCAAAAATCCCTATAAACCCCTCAAAAAATGCCAAAAAAATCCAAAATATTCTCCAAAAAATCCCCCCAAAAGGCCTCAAAATTAAGAAGAGCTCCCCCAAATGCCCTCCAAAGGCCCAGAATTCCCCAAATTGCCCGGAATCACGAACTCTGGAATTGCAGGTGCTGTGCCTGATCACGGCGCCCGTGACGCTGATCCTCAGCTCGCAGCAGGACGCTGCCTTCGCCTTCGCCTCCCTCGCCGTCGTCTTCTCCTCCTACATCACCCTGGTTGTGCTCTTCGTGCCCAAGGTCGGCTGGAATTCCCAGAGAAGTGGGGAAAAAATACGGAATGTGGAAAAAAGTGGCGAAAAACGGGGAGAGAACTGGGAAAAATGTGCAGAAGAAAGGGGAAAAAATGGGAAAATACGGGGAAAAATGGGGAGAGAACTGGGAAAAAGAGGGGGAAATGGGGGGGGAAATGCAGAGAAAAATGGGAAAAATTGTGGGAATGGGAAAAATAAAGGGAAAATGCGGGGGAAAAGGGGTAAAAATGGGGGGGAAATGGAAAAAATGGGGGGGAAGGGGAAAAAAGGGAAAAACGGGGGGAGAAAAGGGGGGGAAGGGGGAAAAGGAGGCAGTGGGAAAAAAAAGAAAAAAATGTGGGAAAATAGCAAAAATGGGAATAAAGGGGAGGAAAAAGGAAAAAATAAATGGGAAAAAAGGGAAAAACCAGGGAAAATGTCAGGAAAATGAGGGAAAAGGGGGGAAAAACGGGGAGAAAATGGGGGAAAATATGGGGCAAAAAAGAAGGAAAAAAAAGGGAAAAATATGGGGGAAAAAGGGATTTTTGATAATATTTTTTGAATTTTTTAAGATTTTTTTTGGTAACTTTTTTAGTTGGAATATTTGGGAAAATTTTTTTAGTTTTTGGGGGAATTTTCTTGAATTTTTTGACTTTTTTTTTTTTGAGGGGGGGGGGGGATGATCTTTTTGGAATTCTTTTTCGGTAACCCCTTGGGATTTTCGGGGGGAGGTCCTGGGATGTTTTGGGGTCGCTGGGAATTTTTTGGGAATTTTTTGGGAATTTTTTGGGAATTCGGGGCAGATGCGGCGGCTGATCACGCGCGGCGAGTGGCAGGCGGAGCAGCAGGACACGATGAAGACGGGATCGTCCACCAACAACAACGAGGAGGAGAAATCTCGGCTGCTGGAGAAGGAGAACCGCGAGCTGGAGAAGATCATCGCTGAGGTGGGCGGCTCGCCGGCAATTCCGGGACCAAACCCCTCTTCCTGAAGATTTTTGCCTTGTTTTTCACCCTTTTCCCATTGGTTTTCCCCTTTTCCTGGAATTTTTCTGGATTTTTTCACTCTTTTCCCATTGGTTTTCCCCTTTTCCTGGAATTTTTCTGTTTTTTTGCACCCTTTTCCCATTGGTTTTCCCCTTTTCCTGGAATTTTTCTGTTTTTTTGCACCCTTTTCCCATTGTTTTTCCCCTTTTCCTGGAGATTTTCGGGTTGTTTTTCATCCTTTTTCCTGCAGTCTTTCCTTCTTTTCCTGGTATTTTTCCCCCTTCCTTGTGTTTTTCCTTTTTTTCTAGTTGTTTTTCCCTTTTTCCTGTTGTTTTCCCCAGTGTTTTTTCCCTTTTCCCCCTCCTTTTCCTGGTGTTTATCCTTTTCCCATTGTTTCCCCCCTTTTCCTGTTGTTTCTTTCATATATTCCTCATCCTTTATTCCTTTTTTCCCTCATCATTACCCCCAATTTTTTCCTATTTTTCCCCCTTTTCCCCCATAATTTCCCACATTTCCCCACCCCTTTATTCCCTATAATTTTTTCCCTATAATTTTCCATTTTCCCCCCTTTTCCCCCCTTTCCCCCCGTAATTTCCCACATTTCCCCACCCCTTTATTCCCTATAATTTTTCTCCGTAATTTTCCATTTTTCCCTTTTCCCCCACAATTTCCCACATTTCCCCACCCCTTTATTCCCTATAATTTTTTCCCTATAATTTTCCATTTTCCCCACTTTTTCCCCCATTTTCATCCCACTTTCCCCCCCCCTATTTTTCCCCTTTCTCCTCATAATTCCCCCCTTTTTCTCATGATTTTGTCCCGTTTCCCCCACTTTTTCCTCCTAATTTTCCCCATTTCTCCCCCCTCACCCCCATGAATTTCCCCCACGATTCTCCACTCCCCGCCGCCACTTTTTCCCATTTTCCCCCTTTTTCCCCCCAGAAGGAAGAGCGCGTCTCCGAGCTCCGCCAGCAGCTCCAGGCCCGGCAGCAGCTCCAGCTGCGCTCCCGGCGCCGCCACTCCCGCGACTCCCAGAATTCCCAGGGCTTCCCCCAGAATTCCCAGCCCCCCCAGCATTCCCAACATTCCCAGAATTCCCAGGGCTTCCCCCAGCCCAGCCTGGTTCGCTGCCTGGTCTCGGAGCAGGCGGAGAAGCTCGGCCGCGGGAATTGCGACGGCAGCCGCGTGCACCTGCTCTACAAGTGACGGCGCAATTCCCGGCATTCCGGAATATCCCGGAATTCCTATGGGAAAACCATTCCCACCAAGAAGTTCCTGGAATTCAAGCAGAAAAATCCCAGAATTCAGGTGGGAAAGTGGCTGGAATTCCAAGCGCAAAAATCCCAGAATTTTGGTGGGAAAATACGAGAATTCAGGCAGGAAAATTCCTGGAATTCACACAGAAAAGTCCTAGAATTCATGAATTCATTAGAGAAAATCATGGAATTCATCCAGAAAAACTCCTGGAAATCCTGAGGAAAATAATGGGATTTCTGCTGAAGAATTCCTGGAATTCACACACAAAAAAAAAAAAATTCCCAGAATTCACAGAGAAAATAATGAAATTCCCACCAGAAAATTCCTGGAATTCCTGCCAAAAGATCCTGGAATTCTAGCAGAAAAGTCCTGTAATTCACCCAGGAAAAAATCCTGGAATTCACGAAGAAAATCCCAGAATTCCCACAGAAAAATTCCTGGAATTCCCATGGAAAAATTCCCAGAATTCCCGCCCAAACCCACCGGGAAATCCATCGGGTTAGAAACGCACTGTACAGAATTCCGAGATAAATCTGGGATAAAAATTCCCAGAAATCCTCCAGAATTCCCATTTGTCCTTTGGTTACCCCAGAAATGCCCCAGAATTCCCAAATTTCCCCTAGAATTCCCAAAATTTATCCCAAAAATCCTCCAGAATTTCCAATTTTTTCCCTAGAATTCCCAATTTCCCCCCAGAATTCCCAATTTTCCTCCAGAATCCCCAACATTTATCCCAAAAAATCTCTTAGAATTCCCAAATTTTCTCCAAGAATTCTGAACTTTCCCATATTGATCCCCAAAACCCTCAAGAATTCATAAATTTTGTAAAAAAATTCCCCATTTCCCTCAAGAATTCACCTTTATCCCCAAAATCCCCCAGAATTCCAAATTCCTCCCCCCAAAATTCCGAATTTTCCTCCAAAATCCCCCAATTTCCCCCAGAATACCCAATGTATCCCAAAAATCCTCCAGAACTCCAAATTTCCCCCCAAAATTCCCAATTTCCCCCCCAGAATTCCCAAAATTTATCCCAAAAATCCCCCCAGAATTCCCAAAAAATCCTCCAACCCCCTCCAGGCGAGAAAAATTCCCGGAATTCAGAGGAAAAAAATTGGGATTTGGGGCCAGGAATTCCCAGAATTTTCTGGGAATTCTCAGTTTGGCGTCTGGGCTCCAGAATTTCCCAAAATTCCTGCAGAAAAATCGGGATCCTGCTGCTCCCCACGGCTCCGAGTGGTTTTTTTTTGGGAATTTTGGGGGGTGGGAGGGGCTGGGGTGGGAATGGGGGAGGGGTAGAAAATGCCCAGAATTCCTGAAAAATCCCATGGAAATCTTTAAAAAAATCTCCTTAAAAAAACCCCCAAACCTCCTTCAGAAATAAAAAAATCTTCTAAAAATCCTTCAGAATTCTCAAATATTTCCTAAAACCCCCAAATCCTTCCCAAAAAAATTCTCCTTAAAATTAAAAAAACTCTCATAAAATCCCTCAACATCCCCAAACATTTCTTCAAAACTCCGTAATAGTCCCAAAATATTCCCCAAAAATCCCAAAATATTCCCCAAATCCCTTAAAAATTCCAAATTATACTCCCAATTTCCCAAAATCCCAATATATTCCAAACAATCCCAAAATATTCCCAATTTTCCCCCCCAGAATTATAAAATATTCCCCAAATATCCCCCAAAATTCCCCCCAAATGTTCCCAAAATTCTCCCCCAAATTCAGCCTGCGGAGCCTTCTGGATGTTCGGGCTTCCAAACCCTTGGATTTTATTTGAATTTTTGGGAATTTTAGCGGTTGGATTTGGCCACGCGCTCCAGCTCGTCTTTCTTCTTGATGGCATAGGAGTTGGAGGAGCCCTGGGAAAGGGAAAAAATGAGAGAAAATTGAGAAAAATGGGAAAAAACCCGAAAAATGTGTAAAAAAGGGAAAATGAAAAAAAAAAAAAAGTGTAAAAAAGGGGAAAAAAAAACAGGAAAAATTTTAAAAAGAGGAGGAATAATCAGGAAAAATTGAAAAAAAAAAAGGGAAAAAACCAGGAGGAAAATAGGGAGGGGAAAAAGAGGAAATATAGGAAAAATGAGGAAAATGGGGAAAAAAAAAGCCAGGAGAATAAAGAGAAAATGGGGGAAAAGGAGGGAAAATGGGAAAAATGTGGAAAATAAGAAAAACAAAACAAAACAGAAAACCCAGGAGGAAAAAGGGGGGGAAAGGAGAAAAAAATGTGAAAAAAAGGGAAAATAATAAAAAATAAGAAAAACAGTGAAAACTCCAGGAAAAATGACAAAAAATGGGAAAACATCAAGGAAAATTGGGAAAAAGAAGAAAATTGGAGAACAAAAGAGAAAAAAGGGCGGAAAATGAAGAAAATGGGAAAGAATCAGGGAAAATGGGGAAAACCAAAAAAGAGAAAAAAGGGAGGAAAAAGAAGAAAAAGGGGAGAAAAAGGAGGGAAAGAGAAAAAATGGGGAAAACAAAAAAAATTAGCAGAGAAATAAAAAAAAATGGGAAAAAGAGAAAAAATTGGGACAAAGAGGAGAAAAAACATCAGGAAAAAATAGAAAAAGACCCGAGGAAAATGCAAAAAAACTGGAAAAAAAGAACAGGTAAAAAGGGAAAAAATTGGGGAAAGCAGGAGAGGGGATTTGGGGGAATTGTGGGTGGGATTTTGGGGGAAAGTTGGGAGTTTTGGATGGGATTTTGAGACCTGTGGGTGGAACTGTGGATGGAATTGTGAGTGGAAATTTGGGAATTGTGGGTGGAATTGTGGGTGGAATTTTGGGTGGAAATTTGGGAATTGTGGGTGGAATTGTGGGTTGGATTTTGGGTGGGATTTAGGAATCGTGGGTGGAATCGTGGGTGGGATTTTGGGTGGAAATTTGGGAATGGTGGGTGGGATTTGGGAATTTTGGGAGTCCCACCTTGGCGGCGTTGATGAGCTCGTCGGCCAAGCACTCGGCGATGGTTTTGATGTTGCGGAAGGCGGCCTCGCGAGCGCCCGTGCACAGCAGCCAGATGGCCTGGGAGAAAAACGGGAATTCGGGATAGAAACAGGAATTCTGGGGTAGGAAAGGGGGATTTGGGATAAAAAAATGGCAATTCGGGGAAATTTGGGTTAAGAAATGGCAATTTTGGGGGGAAAAAAAACAGGAAAAAATGAGAAAAAAATGGGAAAAAGTGGGGAAAAAAGGGGAGAGAAGGAGGAAATTTGGGAATGAAGGGAAATTTGGGAATTCGGAGGCACCTGGTTGACCCGGCGCAGCGGGGACACGTCCACGGCCTGCCGGCGCACGGTGCCGGCGCGGCCGATCCGCGTGGAATCCTCGCGCGGCCCCGAGTTGATGATGGCATTCACCAGCACCTGCAGAGGGTTCTGGAAACAGGGAAAACGTTGGCAAGGAATTCCCAAAAAAATCCCATGGGAATTCATGAGAAAATCCCAAAACATCCATCCCCGAATCATGTTATTCCCTAAAAATCCAAGATTCCCCCCATTTTTCCTCCTGAAAACCCCATTTCCCCCCCAAAACCTCAATTTTTTTTCCCCCAAACCCCTTTTTTTTCCTGTTTTTTCACCAAATTCCCGGATTTTTCCCCATGTTTTGGGATTGCCCACCATCCCAGTGAACAGATGGATGATCACCAACCCATGCCCTTTTTAATCTCACTTTCCCCCCTAAAAACCCCATTTCTGCCCCGTTTTTCCTGGAATTTCCCCCATTTCCCCCAGCATTTTCCCCATTTCTCAGGGCTCCCCACCTCCCCGGTGAGCAGGTGGATGATCTCGGAGCCGTGCCCTTTTTAATCTCGTTTTCCCCCCTAAAAACCCGATTCTGACCCCGTTTTTCCCGGGAATTTTCCCGTTTTTCCCGGGAATTTTCCCGTTTTTCCCGGGATTTCCCCCGTTTTCCCGGGATCTCCCCACCTCCCCGGTGAGCAGGTGGATGATCTCGAAGGCGTGCTTGACGATCCTGACGGTCATCAGCTTCTTGCCGTTGTTGCGGCCGTGCATCATCATGGAGTTGGTGAGGCGCTCCACGATGGGGCACTGCGCCTTGCGGAAGCGCTTGGCCGCGTAGCGCCCGGCCGAGTGC
The DNA here is from genome assembly GCF_046129695.1 of Lonchura striata. Lineage (NCBI taxonomy): Eukaryota > Metazoa > Chordata > Aves > Passeriformes > Estrildidae > Lonchura > Lonchura striata. The sequence goes on along the minus strand of NC_134631.1, from coordinate 13,124 downwards.
GGCAGGTACTTCGCGTACTTCTCCTTCACCGCGATGTAATCCTAAAAAATTCCCGAGTTCCGGGATTGGGTTTGTGATTCCGAGCCCAAAACCCCCAAAATCCCAGCCCAAATCCCACAAAAACTCAGATTTTTATCTCTGTATAACGACAGGGGGGGAAAAAAAATCACCCACAATTTCCACCTGCAGGAAATTTAACACCAGCCCCAGGTTCCCTCTGGAATTCCAGCTCCAGATTCCCATGGAAAAGTGGGAATTTCAGCCCCAAATTCCCATGGAAAAGTGAGAATTCCAGCCCCAAATTCCCTCCAGAATTCCAGGAATTACCACCTGAATTCCCTCCAGAACGCCAGGAACCCCAGCCCCAGATTCCCATGGAAAAATGGGAATTTCAGCCCCAAATTCCCTCCAGAATTCCAGGAATTTCTACCTGAATTCCCTCCAGAACGCCAGGAACCTCAGCCCCAAATTCTCTCCAGAACTCCAGGAATTCCAGCCCCAGATTCCCATGGAAACCTTGGAATTCCAGCCCCAGAAACCTCGGAATTCCAGCCCGTTTCCCCTGGAAACCCAGGAATTCCAGCAGCCCACCTGCAGGGAGATGTCGTTGATCTGCACATCGTCCGTGCTCCACTTCCCAAACAATTTGATGTCCGGGGTCTCCGTCACTGCAGGAGCCGTCTCCCAGTCTGTCATGCTGGGGAAAAAATGGGAAAAATGTGCAAAAAAAGTGGGAGAAAATGGGGAAAAAGTGTCAGAAAATGTGGGGAAAATAAGGGAGAAAGGGGGGAAATGTGGGGAAAAGTAGGAGAAAATATGGGGGGAAAAATGTGGGGAAAAGTAAGAACTGAGGAGAAAAATGTGGGGGGAAAGGCGAGGATAAATGGGGAAAAGCGTGGGAAAAAAAAGTGGGAAAAAGTGGGAGGAAAATGGGGAAAACTGAGAAAAAATATGGGAAAAAGGAGGAAAAAATGGGGAAAATGAGAAAAAGAAGAAAAATGTGAGAAAAACTCAGGAAAAGTAGGAGGGAATATGGGGGAAAGTAAGGGAAAAATGTAGAAAAAAGGGAAGAAAATGTGGGAAAAAAGGGGTGAAAAACTGAGGAAAAGTGGTATGAAAAACGCCAATCAGTTTTTAAAACTTAAAAAATAATAAAATGGTTATAAAAACAGCAATATAAATAGAATAACAAAATTTAAGGCTAGGACAATTACAAGACAATAAAAAGCAAAGGATTATGAACATTTGGATGGTTTTGGACAGTGAATTACAAAAAACGTACTTTGTGAACAAAGAAATACCCGTAAAAGTAATAGTTTGTTGTGTATTTATATTTCATATTTCATCCCTAAATTTTTTGTAAATTAAAAACATTTTTAGTTTTTGTTAGCTTTTTTTTAATTTTAACAGTTTAAAAAAGATGCAGAGAAAGCAGAAGAATGTTTTTTTTAATAAGGAAATAGTCACTTTTTATGGGCCTCCTCTGTTAACATTTCTGTGTAAAGAGTTTTTTGATTACTTTATTTTTCCACTTAAATCTGTAACAAAATTTATGTCGCAGAGTTTCTGTTTTAACATTGTGTTGTGACTTAAAATGACATTTATCACACTACTTAGAAAAATTGACAGCATGACTTTCTAACATTACACATACAATATTTATTATAACATTTGCAAAAAACCAATCACAGAATAAGCATTTTTCACAGTGGGGAAAATGGAAAAAATACGGGGGAAAGGGGAAGAAAAAGTGGGAAAAAAGCGAGGGAAAATGTATGAAAAAGAGAGGAAAAATATGGGGGGGGAAATGAGGAAAAATGTGGGAAAAGGGAAAAATGTGGGGGGAAAAGCGGTGAAAAGTGGGAAAAAACCCAAGGAAACATCTTTTCCTCCTCCGAGTAATTTCTTCCCCATTATGGAGCTTTTTTCCTATTTCCCCCCCGTTTTTCCTCTTTTCCGGCTCTTATTCCCTTTTTCCCTCCTTTTCCCCACTCTAAATCCTATTTCCCCCTCCACCTTTTCCACATCCCCCTTTCCCTCCCCAAATCCCAGCAGCCGCACCCCAGACCTTTAATTTAAAATTAAACTTTATAAATCCGTGATCGCCCCCCCCCTCCCCGCGCTCCCAGCCCCACTTCCCCCCTTTCCCGGCCTTCACCGCCCAAATTCCCACCCCGCTGCCTTCCCCATCCCCATTCCCCCTCCCAAACCCCATTTCTCCCCTCACAATGCTCGTTTTTCCCAGGAAATTCCCGCTTTTCCCGCGCCCCCCCCATCGCCTCACATGGCGGCCGCTTCTCCTCCGACCCAGCAAAAGAGCGCTACGGGGCTTCCCGGCCGCTTATATACCGGGACGCCTCCGTTTACGTAACGCATGCGCAGTTTCACTGTACGGCACCGAACACGCTTCCACCCTCGGTGCGTGTGTGGCGCATGCGCCGTGGCGATGTTACGGCGCAGCCGCCATGTTGGTTACGGGAATCCGCCTCAAAGGCCGCCGGGGTTGGTTTTAAGGGGCTAAAAATGCGCGCGGAGGTGACAAAGAGGGGACAAAAAGGGGGAAATGAGGGGACAAAAAGAGACACGCAGGCCTGGAGGGACACGCGGAGGGGAAATGGCCACTTACGCGTGGACGAAGAAGGGGAGAGCACTCATTGGACGAGGGCGAGGCACACTGACAAATCACAGCTCGCAGTGCGCGTGACGTCAGGGGTTTCTAGGCAGATTTACGGGGGACCACCTTTTCGGCTATTTAGGGGACCCCAAAAGTCCCAAGTCCCCCCAAGTCCCCTCCGCACCCCAAATCCCCCAAAATTCGTCCCAAAAATCCCACTAAAAAAAAATCCTCCCAAAAATCCACCCCAAAGTCCCTAAAAAATGCCCTAAAAATCAACCAAAAATCGCCCCAAACCTCCCCAAATCCCATAAAAATAAAATTACTTCCCAAGAATTTTCCGAATCTCCCAAAGAATCCATCCCAAATTCCTGAAATCTCAATTAAAAATCCCCCAAAATTAAAAAAAATTCTCAGGACAGACTAAAAACACCCCCAAAATCCCAAATAATCCCTAAAATCCCCTAAACCTGCCCGAATGTTAAAAAAAAAAAAAAAAAAAAAAAATCTGAAAAATCCCCTCCCCAGAAATCCCCAAATTTTCCCAAAAATTCGCAAAAAAACCCCAAACAAACAAAAAAACAAAATTACCAAAGAACCCACAATATTATTTATATAGTTTATAGAAACGGCTTTTTTATTGTTTTTATTTGGTTAGACGGAGGACTTTAGTGGAAAAAGTATGAATATACATTTTATTTTGATATCATTCTAAATACGGAAATATAAATTCAGTGTATACATATATATATAAAAATATAAAATAGAAATAAAAATAGTATTAGGCAGAGATAGACTATGAATAACACCATACATCAATCTACATTTAAAATGTAAATTTGACTATAAATGCGGAAAATAGAAATAAATTTAAACGGAGTTTAAATAAAGATTTTTTTTTAAGATTTTTACTTGGATAGAGGCAGGGTTTTATTTTAAGCAATATAAACCTTTTAGAACTCTAAATCTAACTATAGAAATATGTAAGCAATCTATTAAGATATGTATAAAAATATAAAATATAGTAAAATATAATAAATGGAATAAATGTAAGGAATTATGAAAATACAATTATATACCAATATACATTATAAATCCGAATGTGAATATAAATGTGAAAAATGTAAAAATAAACTCTATTGAAATGCAGTTTAAGAGGAAAGGTTTTTTCTTTCGGTTCCTACCGGGTCCGAGGCAGGTTTTTTGTTCCGTTCTTTCCCGCGCGGATCTTTGGGGCATTCGCTGCTGACGGCGCAGTGCTGCCGCCGTGTGGGCAGAGAGCGGCACTGCAGCCCGCCGCCCGCGGCCGCCATCTTGGGAGTGGCGTGGCGCGGACTCGCTTGACCTTCTCGAGAGGGCGCGAAAACGAGGACGTTGAAATTCGAGGACCCGTGTCTGTTTTTTACACCGCCTGAATTGCCCGCACCGCCGGCGCCCCCCGACGGGATTTTCCGCGGCGGTTACGGTGCCGTGAACACGGGCTGTGGGGTCAGGAGCGCCGCGAGCGTGCGGGTTTTTGGTGGGAGCCGACAGGCATCGGCAAAAAACGCCTGTCACCATCAAGGTCCCCACGGACCGCCATCTTGTCGCGGACTCACTTGACAAGTGCTGCCACCTTGTGGACACAGGGCGGTACTGCAGCCCCGCAGCCAGCGCGACCCCAAAACCACCGGGACGGCCCCGGGACCCCCAAAATTCCCTTACGGATCCCAAAAACCCCCCTGGGACCCACAAAATTCCCTTCGGGACCCAGAACATCCCCGTGGGACCCACAAAATTCCCTTCGGGACCCAGAACACCCCCCTGGGACCCTCAAAATTCCCTTCAGAACCCCGAAAACCCCCCTGGGACCCACAAAATTCCCTTCGGGACCCAGAACATCCCCCTGGGACCCACAAAATTCCCTTCGGGACCCAGAACACCCCCCTGGGACCCTCAAAATTCCCTTCAGAACCCCGAAAACCCCCCTGGGACACCCAAAATTCCCATCAGGGTCCCCAAAATTCCTCCTGGGAAGCCCCCAAAACACTTTGAGACCCCAAAATTCCCTTCAAGACGCCAAAATTCCTAATGGGACCCCCCAAAACCCCTGAGATCCCCAAAATTCCCATCAGGGTCACCAAAATTATTTCTGGGACCCCCAAAAACTTCGTGAGACCCCCAAAATTCTTTTCAGGACCCCAAAACCTCCCCCAGGACCCTAAAAATTCTACTCGGGACCTCCAAAATTCCCCCCAAAAACCCCCGGAGACCCTCAAAATTCTCCCCAGGACTCCAAACCTCTCCCTGGAATGCCTAAAATTCCATTTGGGACCCCAAAACCCCCCTGGGAGCCCCAGAATTCCCTTCAGGACCCGGAAATTCCTCCTGGGACCCCCAAAAACCCCCTGGGATGCCCAAAATTCCCTTCAGGACCCCAAACCCCCCCTAAGATCCACAAAATTCTACCCGGGACCCCAAAATTCCTCCCAAAAACCCCCTGAGACCCCCAAAATCCTCTGCAGGACTACAAAACTCCCCCTAGGACCCCCAAAATTCCCATCAGGGACCCCAAAAGTCCTCATGGGACCCTCCAAAAACTCCCAGAGACCCCCAAAATTCTCTTCAGAAAACCAACTCCCCCCTGGGACTCCCAAAATTCTACACGGGACCCCCAAAATTCCTCCCAAAAACCCCCTGGGACACCCAAAATTATCCCCAGGACTCCAAAACCCCCCTGGGACCCAAAAAAAACCTATCAGGGTCCCCGAAATTCTTCCTGGGACCCCCAAAAACTCCCAGAGACCCCTAAAATTCCCTTCAGGACCCCAACCCACCCCCGTGGGATCCCTAAAATTCTACCCGGGACCCCCAAAATTCCTCCCAAAAACCCCCTGGGAGGCCCAAAATTTCCTTTCAGGACCCCAAAACTTCCCTTGTGCCTCCCAAAATTCCCATTGGGACCCCAAAACCCCCCCTGGGACCCCCAAAATTCCCTTCAGAACCCCAAACCCTCTCCAGAATCCACAAAATTCTACTCGGAACCCCCAAAATTCCTCCCAAAAAACCCCTGAGACCCTGAAAATTCCCCCCCCAAGACTCCAACCCCCCCCCGGGACTCCCAAAATTCCCTTTGCGACCCCAAAACCCCCCCTGGGACCCACAATATTATACCCGGGACTCCCAAAATTCCTCCCAAAAACCCCCTGGGACGCTCAAAATTCCCTTCGGGACCCCAAAACCCCCCCTGGGACCCCCAAAATTCCCTTCAGGACCCCAAAATTCCTCCTGGGACCCCCCAAATACTTCCAGAGACCCCCAAAATTCCCTTCAGAACCCCAAACCCTCCCCAGGACCCACAAAATTCTACTCGGGACCCCCAAAATTCCTCCCAAAAAAACCCTGAGACCCTCAAAATTCTCCCCAGGACTCCAAAACCCCCCCTGGGACCCCTCAAAATTCCCATCAGGGTCCCTGAAATTCCTCCTGGGACCCCCCAAAACTCCTTGACACCCCAAAATTCCCTTCAGGACCCCGAAAGTCCTCATGGGACCCCCCAAAACCCCCTGAGACCCCCAAAATTCCCATCAGGGTCCCCGAAATTCCTCCTGGGACCCCCCAAAAACTTTGTGAGACCCCAAAATTCCCTTCAGAACCCCAAACGCACCCCCAGGACCCTCAAAATTCCACCCAGGACTCCAAAACCCCCCCTGGAACGCCCAAAATTCCCTTCGGGACTCCAAAACCCCCCCTGGGATCCGTAAAAATTCCCATCAGAGTCCCCGAAATTCCTCCTGGGACCCCCCAAAACTCCTTGAGACCCCCAAAGTTTCCTTCAGGACCCCAAACCCACCCCCAGAACCCCCAAAATTCTACTCAGGATCCCCGAAATTCCTCCCAAAAAAACCCTGAGACCATCAAAATTCTCCCCAGGACTCCAAAACCCCCCCTGGGACTCCCAAAATTCCCTTCGGGACACCAAAACCCTCCTGGGACCCCCAAAATTCCCATCGGGGTCCCCAAAATTCCTCTTGGGACCCCCCAAAAACTCCCAGAGACCCCAAAATTCACTTCAGGACCATAAACCTCCCCAGGACCCCCAAAATTCTACCCGGGACCCCAAAATTCCTCCCAAAAACCCCCTGGGAGGCCCAAAATTTCCTTTCAGGACCCCAAAACTTCCCTTGTGCCTCCCAAAATTCCCATTGGGACCCCAAAACCCCCCTGGGACCCCCAGAATTCCCTTCAGAACCCCAAACCCTCTCCAGAACCCACAAAATTCTACTCGGAACCCCCAAAATTCCTCCCAAAAAACCCCTGAGACCCTGAAAATTCCCCCCCAGGACTCCAACCCCCCCCCGGGACTCCCAAAATTCCCTTTGCGACCCAAAACCCCCCTGGGACCCACAATATTATACCCGGGACTCCCAAAATTCCTCCCAAAAACCCCTGGGACGCTCAAAATTCCCTTCGGGACCCCAAAACCCCCCTGGGACCCCCAAAATTCCTTTCAGGACCCCAAAATTCCTCCTGGGACCCCCCAAATACTTCCAGAGACCCCCAAAATTCCCTTCAGAACCCCAAACCCTCCCCAGGACCCACAAAATTCTACTCGGGACCCCCAAAATTCCTCCCAAAAAAACCCTGAGACCCTCAAAATTCTCCCCAGGACTCCAAAACCCCCCCTGGGACCCCTCAAAATTCCCATCAGGGTCCCTGAAATTCCTCCTGGGACCCCCCAAAACTCCTTGACACCCCAAAATTCCCTTCAGGACCCCGAAAGTCCTCATGGGACCCCCCCAAAACCCCCTGAGACCCCCAAAATTCCCATCAGGGTCCCCGAAATTCCTCCTGGGACCCCCCAAAAACTTGTGAGACCCCAAAATTCCCTTCAGAACCCCAAACGCACCCCCAGGACCCTCAAAATTCCACCCAGGACTCCAAAACCCCCCCCCTGGAACGCCCAAAATTCCCTTCGGGACTCCAAAACCCCCCTGGGACCCTAAAAATTCCCATCAGAGTCCCCGAAATTCCTCCTGGGACCCCCCAAAACTCCTTGAGACCCCCAAAGTTTCCTTCAGGACCCCAAACCCACCCCCAGAACCCCAAAATTCTACTCAGGATCCCCGAAATTCCTCCCAAAAAAACCCTGAGACCATCAAAATTCTCCCCAGGACTCCAAAAACCCCCCTGGGACTCCCAAAATTCCCTTCGGGACACCAAAACCCTCCTGGGACCCCCAAAATTCCCATCGGGGTCCCCAAAATTCCTCTTGGGACCCCCCAAAAACTCCCAGAGACCCCAAAATTCACTTCAGGACCATAAAACCTCCCCAGGACCCCCAAAATTCTACCCGGGACCCCCAAAATTCTCCCAGGACTCCAAAACCCCCCCTGTGACTCCCAAAATTCCCTTCAGGACCCCGAAGTTTTTTCTGGGACCCCCAAAAACTCCAGAGACCAAAAAATTCCCTTTGGGACCCTCAAAACCCCGCCTGGGACCCCAAAATTCCCTTCGGGACTCCAAAAACC